>NC_132888.1:5376080-5613580 GCF_030463535.1 Salminus brasiliensis
AGCAAGGCCCTTTACCCTCTCTGCTCCATGGGTGCTGGAGTTGGCTACCCACTGCTCTATGTGTGTGTCCTCACTGCCCCTAGTTCACTAGTGTCTGTGTGTTTGCTACCACAGATGGGTTAAATGCAGAGGACACATTTTGCTGTACTTAGTACAGTGACAAATACCTTTACCTTTTACATCAGCTCTATATTCACAGACGAAAAAATAAAGCATGTGAGGAAAAGAACACTATCCTTATTGTGAAACATGGAGGAGGCTCTGTTATGTTAGGGGGCTGCTTTGCTGCATCTGGCAAAGGGTGTCTTGAATCTGTGCAGGGTACAATGAAATCTCAAGACAATCAAGGGATTCTAGAGAGAAATGTGCTGCCCAGTGTCAGAAAGCTTGGTCTTAGTCACAGGTCATGGGGTCATGACCTAAAACACACAGCTAAAAACACCCAAGAATGGCTAAGAGGAAAACATTGGACTATTCTGAAGTGGAATGAAGGAGCTGAAACATGCCATCTGTAAAAGGTGCACTTCAAACCTAAGACAACTGGAGCAGTTTGCTCACGAGGAGTCGGACAAAATACCTGCTGAAAGGTGTAGAAGTCTCATTGACCGTTACAGGAATCGTTTGATTGCAGTGATTACCTCAAAAGGTTGTGCAACAAAAGATTAAGTTAAGAATATCATCATTTCTGTCCAGGCCTGTTTCATAAGTTTATTATTTTTAATTCTGTTGAAGCATCATCAAAATCAATGTCTGATTTTCATTTCATTTTCTTAGAATTTTTTTTTTTGTCAGATTCAAGTTATTTTTGTGACCATTGTGGGTTTTTCTTTCATTAATCGAGGGGTACCAACAATTTTGTCCATGTGTGTACAGTCATCTGAAACCCACGCTGGACAGCTTGGACATCGGTGGCCCATTTCTGTTCTCTGGGTTCTGATTCTCCTCGACCTCTCTGCAGCTTTTGATACAGTGGACCACAAGATCCTCCTGTCTATCCTTGCCTGCCATGGCTCTGCATGCGATGGTTTGCATCGTACCTGCAGGGATGCTCATACCAGGTAACATGGCAGGGGGACACGTCCGCTCCCTGTAGTCTCTCCACTGGTGTTCCACAAGGCTTGGTTCTTGGTCCTCTTCTTTTCTCAATCTATACTAGCTCTCTTGGTAAAGTGATATTCTCTTATGGATTTTCTTACCACTGTTATGCCGATGACACTCAACTCATCCTTTCATTCCCCACCATCTGACACACAGCTTTCTACCCGCTTCGCAGCATGATGTCTCTTCTTGGATGCCGGCTCACCACGTCTTATTTAACCCAAGCAAAACAGAGCACCTGTACATCCTGGGAACTGCTGGACTATAAAATGATCTTGCCATGTCCTTTGAAAACTCACTGTTCACTCCATCTACAGAAGCTCGAAGCCTTGGTGTAGTCATGTATAATCAGTTATCATTCTCAAGTCACGTTGAAGTTCTGACTCAGTCATGCAGATTTCTCCTGTACAACAGCCAGAGAATTCGACCCTTCCTCTCTAGAGCAGCCGCCCAGGTGCTCGTTCAGTCTCTCGTCACTTTGAGACTTGACTACTGCAACTCTGTTCTGGATGGTCTCCCTCTGCGCACCATCAAACCCCTGAAACTTATGCAAAATGCAGCTAAACGGGTTGTCTTCAACATTTCTAAATTCAGCCTTGTCACTCCACTGCTGCATTCTCTTCACTGGCTTCCCGTAGCTGCTGCCCGCATCAGATTCAAAACCTTGACCCTGGCCTACAAAGCCAAGAAAGGACCAGCCCATCCATATTTGATGGCAATGGTCAAAAGCTGATCTGCACCTGATCCCCTCAAAATCAAGACAAGCGTCCAGGCTTTTTTTCTGTCCTGACACCAAAGTGGTGGAACGAACTTCCCCTAGGTGTCCGAACAGCAGAGTTGCTTGCTGTCTTCAAAAGCAGACTGAAGACCCTCCGCTTCCAAGAGTACTTGGGCAAATAGTAGAGTGGTCACCTTATTGACTTGTGTTAAGTAGTGTCTTACTTAGAGGTATCTTTGGATTTTTTGTCTATTCAAACTAGCTGAGCTTATTCTTGGGTAATTAGCAAAGCACTTTTGTAAGTCGCTCTGAAATGCCCTAAATGTAAATGTAAATGTCATCGCAAGTAAGAAATTTGCAATCAACAATTCAATGGTATTTACTTTAAGACCACTACTGGTAGATAGAGCTGGGACTGAAGGAGGTGACGGGGTGGTGGTTGTGAAGAACTGAACAAGGTGAAGATTAAATGTATAGGATGTTACATTGGGAAGAGGAGTAGGGGAATCCCAGGGAGTAATTCTTTGCATCTATTGTCCTTGTGGAAAGAGGAGGGTTCAAGCCCAGGATTTCTATTATTCACTAACAATACTATCGACTAGGTTTCTTGCATATCCCTCTTCCTAATTCAGTTATATCATAACACGACTTTGCATGTTCAGATCATGACATTAGTATATGATAAAAGGAGGAAACTGTAAAAAAAAAAGTAGAACTCTGAGAATGTTGGGATGTTATGTGGCATCTGTTTTGTGGTAGGGATCCACCCCTAAACAAGTCCAAATGAGTAAGAAACTGTTCCAAGCTCTCTGATTACATTTGAAGGTATGTAGGGTATGCATAAAACACCAGTATGTCACAGGTGGAAACCTTGAGAGGATCCAAGGCTCAGTAGGGGAACCAATCATTTTCTGGTTGGAGTGTGAAAAGATACTTTGGGCTTCTAAACCTGTTAGTTATGGATTTTATAAGAGTCAGTTGAGGTCAGAGAAACTCCACTATTGTAAAGGCTGTTATTCAGAGATTGGCTGTTTGAAGTTAGTAGTGACTTGTGGGAGTTCGTGATTTGTTTGGTAGAGTAATTCAAATGTGGCTGATGCAACAAGGGTTGATTGACCTGTTTACTATGGATGGTGGCTCAGTTTTCACGGTAGGGAGCAACTGTTTTGATTCAAAAACAGAAACGGATCCAACAGTCCCAAGAAGTAAAGAGAAAAAGGAATGAGCCCAGTTACTCATGGAATGCCCAGGAGCAGTTGAGGCGAACAGCATGCTAATGCCTACAGAGAGTCACAACGAAATTGTACAGTGACCTAAGGCTTGTCCAGTCTGAGGAAAAGCCAATCCATGCGTCTTATGGTGTCTGTTCTGGAAAGGGGCCATTTTCATTGTGTCTTTTTTGTGTCTTTTTTGTGTCTTCAGTTTATGGAACGTTAGGAAGCTAGGTTAGCTGGAGGTCTTGTGTTTGCTTTTTGCTTTTGTTAGGTTAGCTAGATTCATGGGTGGAGTTAGCATGAGGTATGTTTGTTGTTTGGCATTGCTTACCCCTTTACCCTTGTCTTTTGTCTATGTGTAAAGTTGTAAATATATATTTCAATGCCTAAAACCCTAATGTATTTTTGTTTTACACCCTTCCTCAACCACATCCCTACTTTTCTGGCCTAATGCCCATTCACTAGAACGTAACAGGTGTGGATGAAGGAGGGGAGAGGGAATAAACATGGACAGCAGGCTTAGCTTCTATACACATGCTGGAGGTTGCCCAAGAGGACAGGGAACAAGAAAACAGTATTACATCTAGCTGGTCTCAGGTGTCATGGAAGAGCATTTATAAACTGATGCTTTTGTGAGCCTATTTGAGTGCACTGGGAGGAAGCCTTAAAGCTTTCACATTATTAAGAAACTACAGCTCCTCTTGAACACACATGAATACTTGAATGTATGTGGCTATGCTTACAATTATACAAGATGTTATAAAATGTCTATATTGTGTATCATGGTATCATGTCATCCAAATCATTATTGAAATAATATGACTGGCTCTATATCAATACTAATGTGTTTACATGTACATTTTTAAATTTTTGGCATTCAGCAGATGCTCTTATCCAGAGCAACTTACAAAATTCTTAATAATTTGTTCAGAATATTCAAAGCTAGTATCAATACACCTCATATTTAAAATACATGTGGGTGCTGACACTGCCTAACATGATGAATCTAGGGGTGCTAAAAACTTTATAATGATTGAGAGTAAACTGATCAATGTTTTGTTTCTGTTTTTTACTATTGCAAGTGTTTGTTTGTTTTTTTCCAGGTGGTTTTAGAAGACTGGATGTCATGGACAAATATAGCAATTCCACAACTGTTACTGAATTTTACCTCCTTGGATTTCCAGGAGTGCCTCTAGAATATTATGCAGCTGTTGGAACTCTTCTGCTCTTCATTTATCTTATACTTGCAGGGGGAAATATTTTCATCATTGTATTTGTTTTTTATGAAAAAAGACTCCAAAAGCCAGTTTATCTTATCTTCTGCAACCTTGCTGCAGTGGACTTGGCTTTTGGAACTACCACAATGCCCAAAATTATTGCAAAGTATCTGCTTAGAGATGAAACTGTGCAATTTCATGCTTGCTTTATCCAAATGTTTTTCATCCATTATTTAGGAACGGTCACTTCTTTCCTTTTGCTTGTAATGGCTATTGATCGATTTATTGCTATATGTAACCCCCTCAGATACCCAAGCCTTGTTACAAATCATTCTGCTGCAATTATATGTGTAATATCTTGGGTGATTCCAACCACTATAGTGATTGTAATTGTTTTCCAGTCCATAGCGTTGCCCTACTGCAACTCCAACATAATTACACAGTGCTTTTGTGACCGCACTTCTATAACTAAATTGGCCTGTAGTGATATAACAATTCCACAGACATTTGCTTTTGTTTCGGCAATGGTCGTGCTGTTAGGACCCCTTGCTTTCATCATATTCTCCTACATAGCAATCATCATAGCTGTGTTTAAAATATCCAATGCTCAAGGAAAGTACAAAACGTTCTCAACATGCAGTCCGCAACTTCTTATCATATGCCTTTACTATGTGCCCCGATGTGCAGTCTATATTGCTGATATAACAGTCCAAATGAAAATTGATGCTCGTATCATGATCAGTATGTGGTATAGTCTCTTCCCCCCTCTTGTTAATCCAATTATTTTCTGTTTTAGAACAAAGGAAATTCGAGAAGCAGTGTTAATGAAATTAGGACAACGAAAGATCAGTGACAAACTGGCTGCTCCTTCAGGCTAAGAAATATTACTGCACATATTGTAGTTTATGTAACAAGTGGATATATTTTTGCTAACTCAATTTTCTAGTAGATTTCTGAACTTTTCAAGAAGGTTACTGAACTTTTGTTGCTTCATAAGTTATTACAGTACTCTCACGTGTTGAAATCTGAGTACTTCTTGATAAAAGACGAGAATTTTTTTTTTTTTTTTTGAGCAGGTATTTTCATTGAATTATGAAAAAGTAACAACAACAATTGTTTTTTAAATTTTAGTTAGCATTTAAAAACAATATCTTTTCCCTTTACACATTTTAGGTGGTACACTAGACTTTAAATAAATGAGCTCCTTTTGCATGTAATTGGAAATGTTACTTAGGTTATGTAAATTAAATCTTGGTACTTTAACTTACATTGTAAGCCATGAATGATTTTGCCTCATCTGTAAAATATCAGTCATGGAGATGCAAGCTTTGGTTCCAAAAACAATGGTGGATTAAGTATCTTTTTAAATATACAGTCCTCTCAGAAAGTCCTGGAATGACAAGTTTATTTTTTGCTAAATTTAAATAACATTTAGATCAGAGTTTCATCTATACATTTTACATTCAGATTTGAAACAAAATGAAGCACAAAACCATCCAAAAAATGCAACAGATTGGTGATGTCTGTGATTTAGATACACATGTGGACAACATGGTTGGTACCCCACAGTTAATAAAAGAAAAACCCATGATGGTCACAGAAATAACTTGATTCTGACAAAAGTAATAATAACAAAAAATGCTATGAAAATGAACAAAGGAAAATCCGACATTGACTTTGAACCATCCTTCAACAGAATTATTTAAAAAAGTAAACTCATTAAACAGGCCTGGACAAAAATGATGGTACTCCTGAAAATAATGTGACCAAAGGGACATTTTAAATCAAGGTCTGTCCACTAATTAGCACCACAGGTGTCTACAGTTGCACATATTATTCAGAAATTTAAGATCCACAGGACTGTAGCCAACCTCCCTGGACGTGGCCGCAGGAGGAAAATTGATGACAAATCAAAGAGACGGATAATATGAATGGTAATGAAACAGCCCAGAAAAACTTCTTCTAAAGAGATTAAATGTGAACTTCAAGCTCAAGGAGCATTAGTGTCAGATCACACCATCCGTCGTTGTTTAAGCCAAAGTGGATTTCATGGGAGACAAACAAGAAAGACACCATTGTTGAAAGCAATTCATAAAAAAAGCCAGACTGGAATTTGCCAAACGACATGTTGACAAGCCCCAAAGCTTCTGGGAGAATGTCCTGTGGACAGATGAGACAAAAATGGAACTTTTTGTCCAGATACATAAGCTCTATATTCACAGACGGAAAAATAAAGCATATGAAAAAAAGAACACTGTCCCTACTGTGAAACATGGAGGAGGCTCTGTTATGTTCTGGGGCTGCTTTGCTGCATCTGGCAAAGGGTGTCTTGAATCTGTGCACAGTACAATAAAATCTCAAGACCATCAAGGGATTCTAGAGAGAAATGTGCTGCCCAGTGTCAGAAAGCTTGGTCTCAGTCACAGGTCATGGGTCTTACAACAGGATAATGACCCAAAACACCCAAGAATGGCTAAGAGGAAAACATTGGACTATTCTGAAGTTGCCTTCTATCAGCCCTGATCTAAATCCTATTGAGCATCTTTGGAAGGAGCTGAAACATGCTGTCTGGAAAAGGTGCCCTTCAAACCTGAGACAACTAGAGCAGTTTTCTCATAAGGAGTGGGACAAAGCACCTGCTAAAAGGTGCAGAAGTCTCATTGACAGTTACAGGAATCATTTGATTGCAGTGATTACCTCAAAAGGTTGTGCAAGAAAATATTAAGTTAAGAATACCATCATTTCTGTCCAGGCCTGTTTCATGAGATCATATATATATATATATATATATATATATCTGTTAAAGCATCATGTCAGATTTTCATTTGTTCATTTTCACAGAATTTTTATTACTTTTGTCAGATAAGTTACTTCTGTGACCATTGTGGGTTTTTCTTTCATTAATCGAGGGGTACCAAAAATTTTGTCCACGTGTGTACAGTCATCTGCCTTCAAGTCTGCCAGAATTGTGCCTATCCTAAAGAAACCCACGCTGGACAGCTTGGACATCGGTGACCCATTTCTCTTCTCTCGGTTTTGAATCTCCTTGACCTCTCCGCAGCTTTTGACACAGTGGACCACAAGATCCTCCAGTCTACCCTTGCCGGGCGTGGAATTACAAGCTCTGCATGGCGATGGCTGGCATCGTAACTGCAGGAACACTCATATCAGGTAACATGGCAGGGGGACACATCCGCTCCCTGTAGTCTCTCCACTGGCATTCCACAAGGCTTGGTTCTTGGTCCTCTTCTTTTCTCACTCTATACTAGCTCTCTTGGTAAAGTGATATTGTCTCATGGATTCTCTTACCACTGTTATGCCGATGACACTCCACTCATCCGTTCATTCCCCACTGCTTTCTACTCGCATCACAGAATGTCTCGCTGATGTCACTTCTTGGATGGCGGCTCACCACCTCTAACTTAAACCCAGCAAGACTGCTGGACTTAAAAATGATCTTGCAATGTCCTTTGAGAATTCACTGGTCACTGCATCTACAGAAGCTCAAAGCCTTGGTGTAGTCATGGATGATTAGTTATCATTCTCAAGTCATGTTGCAGTTCTTATTCAGTCATGCAGATTTCTCCTGTACAACATCCAGAGAATTCAACCCTTCGAGACTGGACTACTGCAACTCTCCTCTGGCTGGCCTTGACATGTTTTTGTTTTACACCCTTCCTCAACCACTTCCTTATTTTTCTGGCCTAATACCCATTCACTTAATCATAACAGGGTGGATGGAGGAGGGAAGAGGGAATAAACATGGACAGCCTTTTGCTTAACCTGAGGCTGATCTTTTTCACACATGCTGGAGGTTGCCCATGAGGACAGGAAACAAGAAAACAGTATTACATCTAGCTGGTCTCAGGTGTCATGGAAGAGTATTTATAAACTGATGCTTTTGTGAGTCATTCCTATTTGGGCACAGTGGGTGGAAGCCTCTAAACTTTTACACTATTAAGAAACTACAGCTCCTCTTCAACACACATGAATACTTGAATGTATGTGGCTATGCCTACAATTATACAATATGTTATAAAATGTTGGGATCTATGTATATTCTATATTGTGTATCATGATGTCATTTTGTCCAAATCATTATTGAAATAATATGACTGGCTCTATAACAATACTAATGTGTTTACGTGTACATTTTTGGCATTCAGCAGATGCTCTTATCCAGAGCAACTTACAAAATTCTTAATCATTTGTTCAGAATATTCAAAGCTAGTATCAATACACCTCATATTCAAAATACATGTGGGTGCTGACACTGCCTAACATCATGAATCTAGGGGTGCTAAAGATTGTATAATGATAATGACAGTAAATGGATCAATGTTTTGTTTCTGCTTTAATATTGCAAGTGTTTTTTCCAGGTGGTTTTGGAAGACTGAATTCTGGATATCATGGACAAATATAGCAATTCCACAACTGTTACTGAATTCTTCCTCCTTGGATTTCCAGGAGTCCCTCTAGAATATTATGCAGCTGTTGGAACTCTTCTGCTCTTCATTTATCTTATACTTGCAGGGGGAAATATTTTCATCATTGTATTTGTTTTTTTTGAAAAAAGTCTCCAAAAGCCAGTTTATCTTATCTTCTGCAACCTTGCTGCAGTAGACTTGGCTTTTGGAACTACCACAATGCCCAAAATTATTGCAAAGTATCTGCTTAGAGATGAAACTGTGCAATTTCATGCTTGCTTTATCCAAATGTTTTTCATCCATTATTTAGGAACTGTCACTTCTTTCCTTTTGCTTGTTATGGCAATTGATCGATTTATTGCTATATGTAACCCCCTCAGATACCCTAGCCTTGTTACAAATCATTCTGCTGCAATTATATGTGTAATATCTTGGGTGATTCCAACCACTATAGTGATTGTGACTGTTGTCCAGGCCATAGTTTTGCCCTACTGCAACTCCAACATAATTTCACATTGCTTTTGTGACTTCACTTCTATAACTAAATTGGCCTGTAGTGATATAACAATTCCACAGACATTTGCTTTTGTTTCGGCAATGGTCGTGCTGTTAGGACCCCTTGCTTTCATCATATTCTCCTACATAGCAATCATCATAGCTGTGTTTAAAATATCCAATGCTCAAGGAAAGTACAAAACGTTCTCAACATGCAGTCCTCAACTTCTTATCATATGCCTTTACTATCTGCCCCGATGTGCTGTCTACATTGCTGATATAACAGTCAAAAGAAAAATTGATGCTCGTATCATGATCAGTATGTGGTACAGTCTCTTCCCCCCTCTTGTCAATCCAATTATTTTCTGCTTTAGAACAAAGGAAATTCGAGAAGCAGTGTTAATGAAATTAAGACAAAGAAAGATCAATGACAGACTGGCTGCTCCTTCAGGCTAAGAAATATTATAGCAGATAATATAGTTTATGTAATAAATGGATATTCTAGCTTTCTAGAAAGTAGAAACGTTTGCTCAATAGCAGATATTTTTTATTGAACTATGAAAAACACATAATAATTTTATCATTTGAGAACATTATCTTCTCCCATAATCTTTCTGTATGTATACTATACTATACTTAAAATTAAGATGTTTCTTTTGCATGTGAATAGAAATGTTACTTAGGTTATGTAAATAAAATTTTGGTACTTAAATTGTGAGCCATGAATGAATTTTACCATGCACATTAATGACATTTAGATCAATATTTCATCTATAATATTTATAAAAAATCATGCAAAAAATGCACTAGATTGGTGACGTCAGTGAGTTAAATACTGTCATCGCAACCAATTGCAACCATCGCAACCAATTGCAACTGTGGTCCAACCAACCACAGTTATTTACTGTAAGAATATGTGTTCTAAAATTTGTCACCTAAAATGTGGGTATTCTACCAAGATGGCTACCATGTTTTATGTTTACATTTTTAATCTGTTGAATCATATTCATCTTTTGATCTGAAACACGTCTTCAATGTATAGGAAAAACATAAAAATGCCCTTGTCATTGCAATTGAATCAGAGTGGACTGTAGTGTGCCTCTAATGATTTTTTTAAATGAATACAATTATTGTGAGTTCAGACATCACCATATTATAATATGGGAGGAGAAGAGAAAGTGAGAACTCAGAATTTGGTATAGAGTTCAGGTGGCTTCTGCTTTGTGGAAGAAGGCAAGCCCCCACTCCTGGTAGATGGAGCTGGGACTGAAGGAGGTGATGGGATGGTGTTTGTGAAGAACTAAGCATGGTAAAGATGAAATTTATAGGATGTGACATTGGGAAGAGGAGTAGGCGCTTCCCAGAGAGTATTACATTGCATCTCTCAGCCTTGGCTTGCACATTATGGTTCAAGGCCAGGATTTCTAGGACTAGGCCTCTGGTATGTTCCTTCTCCCTATTCAGTTATATCATAAAACCACTTTGCATGTTCAGATCATGACATTAGCATATAATAAAAGGAGGAATCTGTAAAAAAAAAAAAAAAGGAGAACTCTGAGAATGTTGAGATTTTATGTGGCATCTTTTTGTGGTAGGAATCCACCCCTAAAAAATCCAAATGAGTAAGAAACCGTTCCAAGCTCTCTGATTATGTTTAAAGATATGTAACGTATGCCAGAAACACCAGCATGTCATCTAAATGTCCATAAGCTGTGATGCTAGTGAATAATAATCCTAGATTAGTGTGGCAGTTGCAAGGAAATACTTCTTGAGAGTGAAGAAAAAACCTTGAGAGGATCCTAGGCTCAGTAGTGGGAGTTATTGTGGGTTTTGTTTGTTGTTTTGGCCTTGTCCACCCCTTTATATCTGTAAATATATGTTTGAGTGCCTATAACGTTTTGTACACTCCTTCTCAACCACTTTCCTACTGTCCTACTTTTCTGGCCTAATACCCTAGACTAGAATCTAACAGGGTGGATGAAGGACGGGAGAGGGAAGTGGTTAAGATTAATTGTGTGTATATGTGGTCACTCTGCTGATTCAACAGTCCATGAGTGTTGCAGGTGTGTATGTATGTATGTGAGAACTCTTCTGGTTCATAATTGAGTGTTGATCACTGAGAAGTAAGGGTATTCTATCTAGTACCCATGCAAGAGTACAGGCTAGCATGGGGCTAATGCTGGGTAGGTTCCATCCATTGCCATCCATTGTATTCCACATTATCAGGTAAACACTGATGCTGTTGAGTGCCACTTCCTGAGAGTAATGCAAGGTAGCAAACTGGGTTACCAAGTTGATCATAGGTAAACAATCTGTAGGCAGACTTCCATGTTCAATGCTGGTGTTGCACAAGAACACAATCACCTTCCTGAACTCCTAGCTTTGTTGTCATGGTTCCTCTTACCTCATTCAACCGATTTCTTGGCATTCTCTCTGGCGATCTAATAGGCTTCCTGCTTGCCTGACTTTCATCTCCTGTTGTACTCCTGATGATCACTTGTTTCACTTTCCGGCGTTAAATGAAACAGATGGTTAATTGGCAGTCTGGTGGTTGGTCCATTTTTCTCTTTCTGTCAGTGTTTTCAACATCAGGAGGAGAGTACTGTTGAATTGCTTTACCTGGCTGTTCCCTTGCAGGTAATATGGAGTTGTTTTTCAAATTTACCTCCCTGTTCATGGTGTATTCGCATGGGGAGTACAAACTTCAGTGTGTAGTCATTGAAGATTGTCAGCTACAGTCTTGGCAGATTTTGAGGTTGTGGAATAGATTTGTGCATGTTAAATGGTCAATAACCACCACTATATATTCATAGCCTCTTAAGCATCTGTCCAAATGGAGGAAATCATTAGACACCAGCTCAAAGGGAATTACTGACAATGCTTGTGAGGTGGGTTCTGATTTTTTTACTGGGTTTCTTCTGCTTTAAGTACATACAGGAACAAGAAATGTTGTGCCCAAATCTTGTTGCAGACCAGGCCAGGAGAACCTGTTTCCTATCAACTATACAGTTCGGTCTTCCCCATAATGGCCCTTTTATAATGCAGGGCTCTCAGGACCATCCCTTTATATTTCTCTGGTAGAGTGTTTGACTCCTTAAACTTAAGAACCGGGTGAATATGAACATACTGTCTTTGAGCTTGGTGTATCTCTTCTGGTGACATGGACTCTTGCACTGCTGAACTGAGTTCTGGACACTGGGCAGGTATAGCCAACAACCATGCTGCATTAGAATCTGGAGCTTCTACGGACATTTACATTTACATTTACGGCATTTAGCAGACGCTCTTATCCAGAGCACAAAGTGCTTTGCTATTTACCCAAGAAAAGCCTCAGCTAGTTAGAATAGACCAATAATTCAAAGGATATCTCTAAGCTTAGACATTACTAACACAAGACAATAAGGTGACCATAGTACTCTGCTATTCATCCAAGTACTCTCAGAAGAGGTGGGTCTTCAGTCTGCGTTTGAAGACAGCGAGAGACTCGGCCGTTCGGACACCCAGGGAAAGCTCGTTCCACCACGTTCCACAGATTTTGAGGGATAGCGGGTCGAGCCGAGCTGTACTTGAAGCTCGAAGGGTCCCTAATGTACTGCTGGAAATAGCTTGACAGGCAGTGTCAAAGAAAAGACACAACGAAAAGTATTACCCTGCCTAACCCAAAACTAAACTAACCAAAAATACATATGTGGCATTGGGCCCTGCGATGGTCAAAAAGTCACATACTTCCACCAAATTTTCTCTAGACATTTGGCATAAATCTGCTAATATTTCCGGCTGCAATCTCTCTAGCTCTAAAGAATCCTATTCCTAAGAATCCTAAGAATCAATTTACCAGTAGCAATTTATTAATTATTAATTTATTCTTAGTACAATTTTATTAAACCCCACATCCTCCTTTTTCTTGACATTTTTTTGTTAATTCATACTGTTGTAGAAATTACTCCAACATGTAGCATATATGATGTATAAAAAGTAGATTTTAAATCACTAATGTTTTCCCTCCTCTGCCTACAGATGTGCAAATGTACTCATACAGCTAGTTTGGTCCCTGTGGAGTATTGCCAATAGTATATGACTCTCTAGAGCAGGTACACATGAATCTATTAGCGCCATGCATAATGCCAGGCATGGGCTAGAGAGGTATAATGCTCTTTAAAATATCCAAATGCTCAATTAAAGAACAAAACTTTCTCAACATGTAGTCCTTAACGTTTTATTATATGTGTTTATTATCAGCCCCAATGTGCTGTCTATGTTGCTGATATAATGGTGCAAATGAAAATTGATGCCCGCATTATGATCAGTATGTGGTATAGTCTCATTTCCCCTCTTGTCAATCAGATAATATTCTGCTTTAGAACTAAAGAAATCCAAGAAACATTGTTAATAAAGTGGGGCAAAAAAAAAATCAGTGCCAAATGGACAGCTCCTCCAGGTTGGGAAATATCAGAGTACACTGTATTTAGTTTGTGCAACTGGAAATATGTTAATAACTCAATATACAGCCATTAATGTCTAAACCACCGGCAACGAAAGTGAGTACGCCCCTAAGAGACTACACCCCTAAATGTCCAAATTGAGCATTGCTTGTCATTTTCCCTCCAAAATGTCATGTGACTCGTTAGTGTTACTAGGTCTCAGGTGTGCATAGGTCTCAGGTGTGTTCAATTTTGTAGTACAGCTCTCACACTCTTTCATATTGGTCACAGAAAGTTCCAACATGGCACCTCATGGCAAAGAACTCTCTGAGGATCTTAAAAGACGAATTGTTGCACTACATAAAGATGGCCAAGGCTACTAGAAGATTGGCAACACCCTGAAACTGAGCTGTAGCACAGTGGCCAAGATCATCCAGCATTTTAAAAAAGCAGGATCCACTCAGAACAGACCTCGCGTTGATCGTCCAAAGAAATTAAATGCACGTGCTCAGCATCACATCCAAATGCTGTCTTTGAAAGATAGGCGCAGAAGTGCTGTCAGCATTCCTGCAGAGATTGAAGAGGTCAGTGCTCCCCCCCAGAAGGAAGTCTGTACACAAGAAAGCCCGCAAACAGTTTGCTTAAGACATGTCAACAAAGGACATGGATTACTGGAACCATGCCATATGGTCTGATGTGACCAAGATTAATTTGTTTGGTTCAGATTAATCTGTGGCAGTTAGGTGAGGAGTACAAAGATAAGTGTGCCATGCCTGCAATCAAGCATGGTGGTGGGAATGCCATGGTCTGGGGCTGCATAAGTGCAGCAGGTGTTGGGGAGTTACATTTCATTGAGGGACACATGAACTCCAATATGTACTGTGAAATACTGAAGCAGAGCATGATCCCCTCCCTCCGGAAACTGTGTCGCAGTGCAGTGTTCCAGCATGATAATGACCCCAAACACACCTCTAAGATGACCACTGCTTTATTCAAGAGGATGAGGGTAAAGGTGATGGACTGGCCAAGCATGTCTCCAGACCTAAATCCAATAGAACATCTTTGGGGCGTCCTCAAGCGGAAGGTGGAGGAGCGCAAAGTCTCGAATATCCGCCAGCTCCGTGATGTCGTCATGGAGGAGTGGAAAAGCATTTAAGTGGCAACCTGTGAAGCTCTGGTAAACTCCATACCCAGGAGAGTTTGGCAGTTCTGGAAAACAATGGTGGCCACACACACAATATTGACACTCCAGGAAGGGGTGTACTTACTTTTGTTGCCAGTAGTTTAGACATTAATGGCTGTATATTGAGTTATTTTGAGGAAAAAATAAATTTAAGCTGCACACAGACTACTTTTCATTGTGTCAAAGTGTAATTTTGTCAGTGTTGTTCCATGAAAAGATATACTTAAATATCTGCAGAAATGTGAGGGGTGTACTCACTTTTGTGATACACTGTATATGTTAAATATACTATAATGTTATATAGAGGTTCATTTTTTAGAAAGCTTCTTGTAATGTTTTGTTGTTCTCTCACAGAATCTTCATCTTCTGATTCTGTTCTGTTAGAAATACTTTTTCTAACAGTAATAGGTTTTTTGTGCATTATCTAAAATATATGTAGTGTATATATAAAACAACAAAAAATAATTTAATTTATTAAGAATTTATTGTCTTTGTGAATGAATATTTTTGCTAACATTGCAATAAATTTCAATTATGTCACCATAACTTACACTGAGAGTCATGAATGTTTTTGCTTAGTAAAATCACTTTTTTAAGATAGAAGATTTTGTTCTGACAAGGATAGTGGGTCAGGCTTGTTTAAGTATTGTTTTTGAATATGCAGTCCTATTTTTAAAAATATTTTTAAAATCCCTGATATAGTAATTAGCTTTTAATAATTGTTTTTTATACATTGAAGACATTTGGATTTGACATCAAAAGATGAACATGACACTGTCAGGCCCTTGCTATCACACACTCTCCTGTGGTGATCCCGGTTCACCGCCCACAGGCCCATATAAGGACTTCCGGCTCATTTGTGTTCATTTCATGTCTGAACCAAACAAATAAATTTTGGTCTCATCAGACCATAGGACATGGTTCCAGTAATCCATGTCCTGTGTTGCACCTGGGACTAGGGGCATTTAAGAAGCCTCCCTACAGCTGGTCACTGCTGTGAATGGATTCTCTGTGTGTTTGTGGCGGCTCTATCCTGTCGGCTCTATCTTGTCCTGTTCAAGTTATCTTCAAATCTGGTTCGTGAGGCAAGTTCATTACGTCGCGTCCCGTTTATGCTTCCTGGCGGCTCAAGCTCACGAGGCAGTTTCAAGTTGGGCTTGCCCTGTAATCTAGTTCAGGCAGCTGGTTCTCCAGCTTCCCCTTTGTTTACATAGAGCATGGCTCTAGCTCTTAGTTCTAGTTTCCCTTTAGTATCACCCAAGCACGGCTTGTGGCTGTTTAAGTTCTCCCTGTGGTTTCCAAAGCAAGACTTGCAGTTTTAGTTCAGTTATTACTCCCCTGTTTCCCAAGCTAGGCTTGTGGTTTTCGTTTGTTCCCTTCCCACATTCTGATCTCGGTAGTTTATGAAAATATCTGCTTTCGCTCCCTGCTCCTCCCAATCCCAGGTTTGTTGTTTTTGTTTGTCACATTCTGTTTGTGTTCCAGTTTTGCCCCTTAGATTGCTGATCCTTGGTTTCACTGCACCTTATTTTGTATCCCTGTTGTGTTTTAATAAATCTTGCTTAGTTCCATCTCTGCAAGTGTTCATACACGCCATGACAAAATTCACGGCTGAAACCCTCTGAACAGCGGGGATGGAAGCCCTAAATCAGGCTGTTTGTGTCCAAGGATAGTTCTTGGGGTAACAGCAGCTCACTTTGCAGTGTGTCGGAGTCTGTTGGTCACCTGGCTGGTCAACAGGCTGACCAACAGAAGGAGGTCACCCAACTAGTTGGTAGCATTCAAGGGCTTACGAAGCTGGTACAAGCTTTGTTGGCACCCCCTAGTACTCCTAACCCAGTCACCCATTCCCATAGTCCTTATCCGGTGGGCAAACCAGATGTGTATTCTGGCGATCCAGAGCTCTGTGAGTGGTTCCTGCTTTATTAAAGGCCCTTCCTGGAGTATGTTGAACATTTCAACATTTCAGCCCAAGAAGGACTCAGGAAGGGCAATCTTCTTCTGCGTTCAGCTGCCCACTACATGCTAGAGTTCTGCACTTTAGCCTTGTTCGCAAATGCAGCCTGCAACCCCCTCCCCCTGGTGGTGCCCGACATCAGCAAACCCATGGAGAACACTGGTCTCCTCACTCCCGAGCACAGAAGGAGAGGTCATGAGGAACTCCGCTTCTACTATGGGGAAACCTCAGTGAAGGGACCGTGGGAAGCACCCATATGGAGGTTCCTGTCTGATAACCAGAGAGAGCGGGGAGTATTCTCCTTATGCTAATGCGGTGAGTTTACACATCCAGGGGTTGGTAGCACAATCGATCATGTTGCCTGTGACAGTGTCCTTCCAAAATCAGACTTTGTGTCGTTTCAGCGCTGATTGACTGTGGTGCGGAGGGCAGTTTCCTGCAAGCAGACATTGTGGACCAACTCAACATCCCTGTTCAGCCACTCAAGAGACCTCTCCGCATCACCACTCTGGACAGGCACCCTGTGGGTCCAAGACCCATAACCCACGTCACCACTAAGGTGAAGCCGGCTGCCAGCTTTCTCCACAAGGAGACCTCTCTGTTAGTTCTCCCGGTCTCAGATCATGCCCTGATCCTAGGTTTGCCTTGGCTGAGCCAACACAACCCCCACATTTCCTGCCCTTAAGGGAAATCGTGTCCTGGTCCACGTATTGTCAGGATCACTGTTTGGACCTAGCCCCCCTCCGACTCATGTCTACCACAGTACAGAGCCCTGAGCCCAAGGTTCAGGTTGTCCTGCCCCAGAGTACATAGACATGCAGGTTGTCTTTAGTAAGATCCAGGCTATTAAAGTCAAGTCAAGTGGATTTTTATTGTCATTTCAACTATATACACAGTGAAACGAACTGGTATCTTGTTCTGTTCAAGTTATCTTCAAGTCTGGTTCTCGAGGCAAGTCCGTTACGTTGCATCCCATTCATGCTCCCTGGTGGCTCAAGCCCACAAGGCAGTTTCACGGCATACTCAGGTTGGGCTTGCCCTGTTATCTAGTATCTGGTTCTCCAGTTCTCAGTTCTAGTTTCCCTTTAGTATCACCCAAGCACAGCTTGTGGCTGTTTAAGTTCTCCATGTGGTTTCCAAAGCGAGACTTGCAGTTTTAGTTCGGTTATTACTCCCCTGTTTCCCAAGCTAGGCTTGTGATTTTCGTTTGGCCCCTTCCCACGTTCTGATCTTGGACCTATCCCCTTTCGCTCCCTGCTCCTCCCAATCCCAGGTTTGTTGTTTTCACCATTTTGTTTGTCACATTCTGTTTGTGTTCCAGTTTTGCCCCTTAGATTGCTGTTTAGAGTCTTAGCTATCTTAGATTGTATCCCTGTTTTGTTTTAATAAATCTTGCTTAGTTTCATCTCTGCAAGCGTTCTTCCCGTCATTGTCTGGCCGTACACGCCATGACAGACACACTAGATCAGAGGTTTGTCTAGAAACAATCTGTCACTGTGTGTGTTTTCACTACATGGATGAGGTGAAGGCAAAGGCCAAATTACATCCTTGTCTAATACTAATGGACAATATGGTCTTGTCTTGCAACATATTGGTGATGTCAGTAGGGTAACAGTCTGACACAGTTATTGCAAGCAAAAGAGTTGCAGTCAAAAATGAAATGTTTTATATTTTATTACCTTATTTTTGTTCCATGAAAGCTTCCATGTTCTATGTTGCTTCACTTATCAGAACATAAAACCTGAAATTTTGGTTTGAAACTACAGTCTAATATTCATTCCTTGATCTCAGATGCCAATGTCTTTAGTGTATAGCTGTTTTTTCATAGAGAAACTTTTACATTCTTAATCAAGTATAGTCGTGTGGGTAAAAATATCAGTCTATGATATTCTTCCATTCTTCTATTCTTTATATTCTTCTTATATATTTATAATTGCTGTAATTCAATTTAAGTTTGATTTTGTTTCATTATTTCCTTTTAATCACACCCCCACACAGACCTCTGTCCAATCATTATATGGTCCCATTTTTTGTGGTGGGTTTGCTTTTTATAAAACCAATCAATGTTACTGCTTCAAGGTGGGCCCCACACTATAATGTATTATAAGTTCTCAGCAGGCCACATAGAGAAAAAAAACACTCAAAGGTCTCATCGCATTCCCTCCCAAACATTACTGCTGTGATGGCACCTAAGGAGCTTTAGACCTACACTTTAATGAGGAGCTGGTAAATGATCAATGACTTTCGCTATAATAAAAATAGCTGTATTCGACACATTACACATTACATTTACTAATTGATGATTGATTGCAGTAAAAGTGGAGTTCCTCACTTCACAACCTTTAGTGTTCTTTGTTGGTGGTGTTTTTGTTTGTTTGTTTGTTTGTTTGTTTTTGTTTGTATTTTATTTTTAATTCCTTGCAACTTAATCCAATTCAATATGTCATTTAGCAAGTTGTACCTCGACCAGACATTACTTGGCTCATATGGAGTCCTTGCTGCTCCAGTTTTAATGGATGCAGGAATCTGTTGGCTTCCACCACACACAAACTCAGCCTGTAGATGGCGACAAAGTCTGTGGACGACTCCTGTTTTTCCTTGGAGGTAACACCACTGGGCACCAGAGCAGGTTTATGACCCTTAAGGACAGTTTAGGGTTTTTGTGTCTGTGTTTACAAAATTATGTTTGTTTTTGTTTTATTTTTTATTTTATTTTTAATTACTTACAACTTATAATATTAAATATATTATAATAATTATTATAATATTAAAGCACACAGTTTACAGTTTCTGCAAGTGGGTATCACTTTTCCTGAAAGTAGAATTTTCTTTCTGTTCTTTTTTAAGGTTTTTGGTAACATTTTGTCATTTCATATCAAATCAAGTTAAAATCTTCCAATATATCAGTCAATTATGTAAAATTGTTTACTATAGGCTTTCTGAAATTTGTCCCTGCCATTATGCAAATGCTGAAAAATTCATTACTCATTAGTTTGAGCAGAAGAATCGTGAAATGTGCAGGAATTAAATATTTGAATATTGATAACATCACAGAATTGCAGAGGACAAATGTTAATGTCATGGTTTGACAAGGGATACACCATTTGGCATCAGAGCAGGTTTATGACCCTTAGGACAGTCTAGGGTTCATGTGTCTGGATTTTAAAAAGGTAGGCAGAGAAACAAGCACCATGCATTTGATACTCCAGTGACCTTCAAACTTATATAAATAAACGCTCAACAACTGTTTTTAACTGAGCATGAGGTCTGCCTCAGTTGTTGATTCCCAGCATTGAACAAATCAATCATGAATTTTAAAATAGAGAACCAGTTCTGCAGTGATGTTTCAAGGATTTTAGACGCTCGATGGATGTTTGCTAAATAATTCCTTTTTAGTAAATATGTGAAGTATTGACATTTATAAAATACAGGGTAGATTGTTTTGCTCGAAAGAATGAATTATTAGTGAAAATAGTACACCATAGTACATGTCAGTTCAAAATATTTCCAAACAAACCATTACTGAATTTGTCTTTCGAGGATTTGATACAGTGCAAAGGCCACTGGTTGTTGGTTTTGTTCTGTTGATTCTGTATATTCTTGTTATGATTGCTAACCTTGCAGCTACATACTTCATTGTCATGGATAAACATTTGCACCAGCCAATGTACCTGTTTGTCTGTAATTTAGCCATTGTAGACATAGTCCATTGTGCAAGTACATGCCCATCTATGATAGGTATTCTTATAGTTGGCTATAAAACCATACCCTATGTACCCTGCATTATGCAGATGTTTATTTTCCATTTAAGTGGGCTGATGGAAACGTTTGCTATTTTTATAATGGCATTTGACCAATTTGTTGCTATAAGTAGTCCTTTGCACCTAATTTAACACGAATAGTCCTAACCAGAATAGGTTTAGTGTTAACATTAGATGAACAAAATGGGTTGATGATTGGGTCAATTCTTGGACCTTCTTTAATAAATCCCTTCATGTATTGTTTAAGAACAAAGGAGATCAGAAACAAAATATTTAAAATTGTCAAAAAAAAATAATGAAGAAGAAATTCCTTTTTGGTCCATTTGACTGTCATTCCTTTTCTTAAGGGCCTTTTAAATTCCAGAAGGTTATTTTTCATTGTTTCAAAGTACAATAAATGTCTAACTTGGAAAGTCCATAAATCTTATGTATTTACTGTATGTGTGTATATGCAGTATACTACATAGGGGAGACAGTTTGTGGGTACCAACTATACTATATATATTTATATTGTACTAGTTCAGCTTTTCTCTTTCCACAGAGAACACAGCAGACAAGACAAGGATTTTTTTTTATAATTTCGGTGCAGATTTACTCACAATAACAATAACAAACTGAAATAACCCACTACCTTTGCAATTTTGTACAAAGAACATGTAAAGCATCAAGAAACTTAAAAACAGGTTAATTTTAATTTGTCTCTGAATCTCTGGCTCCCTCACGTGGGTGGCCGACACATGGTGTGTCGACTATAGTCAGTTTTGGAGTGTGTTAATGATGTGGCTATTTATATATCCATTCCTGTTAAATAGTCTTATAACAGTAAATATATCTTCCTTTTACATTTTGGAACTTTTCATCATTTTAAAATGTAGTTATTGTTGTCAAAGGTCCTCCGTGCCTGTTTAGTACTTGCTTTTTTGACTTCATAGTCATAATTTGCTATGATACACCTATTTCAAGTCAAGTCAAGCCAAGTGGGTTTTTATTGTCATTTCAACTACATACAGAGAACACAATCAAATGAAACAACGTTCCTCCAGGACCATGGTGCATTGGACCATTGGTGCATACAGATCACAAGTGCAACACAGTACAAGTGCAGACAGACAACACTACACAATACAGAATGAATAAATAATTAGGGGTAGTGTGCAATTTTGCTACTAATGTAAGTCTAACTAACCTGAATTTATTTTAATTTCCCCAACTCCAATTGCACACATTGTATTTGTGGAAGCCTTTACCAGAGGATCCTATAGCAGGTCCTCTAGAATAAAAGCCCCAAAAATATTTGTTTATCATGAATTTGTACAGTAGCTATGGGCAGTTTTGGGTTGTTTTTCACCATCAGCTTCCACATATGAGAAAAAGATACTACAATGCTCTCTCCTCTGTCTTAGTCAGACCCTTGGATCTCTTTCGTTCTCCCCTACATAATAAGACTTCGTCCTTCACACATAGTGTCATAAACAGTAGTTTCTTATGGCAGCCTTCACCATGTTTGACGAAGATTTGCTTCTTTTTCTTCTCCATACTCTCCATTTCTCTTCCCATCATTCTGGCACAAGTTCATCTTGATTTCATTCGTCCAGAAGCTCTTGTTCCAGAACTGGACAGTGTATTCTGATCTTTCAGTTGTTGAGTGTAACCAGTGGTTTACATCTTGAGGTGAATCATCTGTATTTCCTTTTATAAAGGTAACTTTTGATTGTAGACTTTCTTGACTTGACTAGATGATGTGGAAGAGTTTTATTCTTTACCAAGAAACTAATTCTGTGTTTCATGCAATTATTTATCAATCAGTCATTCCTGCTCTGGCGGTGGCATTCACACCAGCTTCAGTGTCAGCGATGCCTGACGTCTTTGCTTCTGCTTTGGCGTGACATCCATGCCAGCTCAGTCTAGTCGCCTGTCATGTCTTCTGTCTTTTCCTCAGTTTAGTCTCCCGTCCTGTCTTGTGTCCAGCCTCATGTCAAGTCTCTGTTTTTGTCCAATGTTCAGTCTACTGTCCAATCTCTGTTTCAGTCCAGTGTTGTGTCTCCCGTCCAGTCTTCTGTTCAGCTTTCCATCTTGCTCGGTGTCCAGTCATGTCTCATCTCTGGTTGGTCTCCCCAGTCAGTCTCTTGTCAGGCCTCCAATTCACTCTTCTGTCTGTGTCCCTGTTTCCTCTCCTGTCTCCAGTTTTCTTTGTTGTCCCCTTTGTCGTGTCTTGTGTTTTCCCTTCCTGTGTTTTGCCCTGCTATGTGCACATTAGCATCTTGCTCTGTTTGTTTGATTGTCATCTTCACTCAAGCCCTGCCTTGTCGTTAGTTTTCCCACTTGTCCCTCCTTTGTAGCCCTGCTCTCTTGTAAGTATAGTGTAATTCAAAAAGTAGTTTTTACCCAAATATATGAAATCTTTTGTAAATAAAACTGGATATATCCCACATATTATTCAACTGTTTTGAGTTAGGTGAATGTATGTGATCATTTTACAGATGTTTGAGTTAAATAATTGTAGTAGTAATATTATTATTATTAAGTATTGTTGTTATTATTATTATTATTATTATTATTATTATTGAGAGCCTGCTATATATTGAGCTGAGAATTGTTAACCATTGAGAATTGAGAACAACAATAAACAACCAAACACACATCATCACGTCAAGTTGTAGCTGGTCTCTAGTGTCACAGGAGAGGAGCTATAAACTGTTGCATTGGTGAGTCAGTTTTAGGTAGGTACTGTCAATACATGGGGATATTCAGCTGCTGCCTGGTATACATGAAGGCAAGAAGCACTGTTTTTTATAGATTGTACTTGATGCAAAATCTATAACTGGAATTCTGATTTCTGTCATATATTAGCAATATTTGTGCAAATAACTTTGTAGCCTAGAATTTACTTTTATGAAGCAAATTGAATTATACATGACTCAAGCTTCTGCATCCATTATTTAACTTGCAGTAAACATACTAATAAGTATTTTATAAGGTGGTTTTGGAACATTGTTGACATCATGGCTGAATATACCAATTCAACAACTGTTATGCAATTCTTCCTCCTTGGATTTCCAGGAGTCCTCCCAGAATATTACACAGCTGTTGGAACTCTTCTTCTCTTCATTTATCTTGTACTTGCAGGAGGAAACATTTTAATCATTGCATTTGTAGCTTATGAAAAAAGCCTACAAAAACCAGTTTATCTGATCTTCTGCAATCTTGCTGCAGTGGACTTGGCTTTTGGAACTGCCACAATGCCCAAAATTATTGCAAAGTATCTTCTTAGAGACGAAATGATGTCATTTCATGCTTGTTTCATTCAAATGTTTCTTGTGCATTATTTAGGAAATGTCATTTCTTTCCTTTTGCTTGTAATGGCTATTGATCGATTTATTGCTATATGTAACCCCCTCAGATACCCTACCCTTGTTACAAACCATTCTGCTGCAATTATATGTGTAATATCTTGGGTAATTCCAGTCTCTTGGATGATGGCAATAGTTTTCCAAACTATAGCTTTGCCCTACTGCAACTCCAACATAATAACACAATGCTATTGTGACCACAATTCAATAAGTAGGTTGGCCTGTAGTGATGCAAGGACTGCGAAGCTTTTTGCCTTTACTGCAGCAATGATAGTGCTGTTAGGACCCCTTGCTTTTATCATATTCTCTTACATAGCAATCATCATAGCTGTCTTTAAAATATCCAATGCTCAAGGAAAATACAAAGCATTCTCAACATGCAGTCCTCAACTTCTTATCATATGCCTTTACTATCTGCCCCGATGTGCTGTCTACGTTGCTGACATAAAGGTTCAAATGAACATTGATGCTCGCATCATGATCATTATGTGGTATAGTCTCTTTCCCCCACTTGTCAATCCAATTATTTTCTGCTTCAGAACTAAGGAAATCCGAGAAGCATTAATAATGAAATTAAGAAAAAGAAAGATAAATAATTTCTCAGTCTAAAAGATAAGATTTTGTGTATGCCCTGTATACAGTAGTGATACACATTGAAATATTTGTAGAAATAATATTTAATAAAATAATACAGACTATTGTCATGGAAAAAACATTACATTGTTTACATATGTTTACAAACATATGTACATCACATTTACTTCAAAATTCCATGATGAATGGACCAACAGAAATGCTCCAAAAAACCCTAATACACTGATTTCCATTGAAAGTTGACATTTTTAAGATTTTTAAGGATTTTGTGTGACAGGAACAATATGTTGATAAAATCCTTAATTTATTTCACTTTAAAAATAACACATTGGACATATATTTTTTCCAGCCACCTGTTAAATGTTTGTTTCAGTAAAAATACTTGCCTATTAATTATTTTAGAAGTTTTCTAAACATGAACGTAAGTTTAAACCATATCTGAACAGATGTTACACTGTCATATATGACAAATTATGGTCCGTTTTAACATTTGTAGCCATTAAGGCCACTGAATTATGTAATATCTGTATGTTCCAGTTATTTATTCTTATTTTCATTTCCTCAAATGTAATTGCTTATTAAATACTTCTTTTCTGGCATTTCACCAAGGTTTATTGATATCAAACACAATGACAATAGAAAAGCAACAATGAAAAGCATATTTTTGCATATTGTACTTTAAAGGTATAAACAATGAAATCATTCATATATATATATATGTATGTGTGTGTGTGGTAGCCACCAGTCTACGTTAGGCAGAACTGTGTCATTGAACTGTGTTATTGAATAATAAAGAACTGTGTTCTTTATTTTTAAATCATTTAAATGTATTCTTGTAGTTTTTGGGGCATTTTCCCTTCAGTTGAATTGATGTCAAACACAATGACCGATGTACAGAAATAATTAAAAGTACATATGCATGATATTCATGGCATATTCATTATGAGTGCAGTAACAGTCCATTACAATTACATACATACATATACCTATTTATATTCATTAAATATGTTTGTTAATATATGTAAAAACAAGACAATGAACAATGTACAATATTTTTTTGGTTATCCAAACAAAATGATGCATATGTAAATCACAGTATTTAGTATTGTTAATTGTCAAAAAAGTCACAGACGGGGGGCTTTGGAATAACCTTCCAGTCAGTGTTAAGAGCTCAGACACAGTCTCACCTTTCTTGTCCTACTAGTTTGTAAGTTTAAGCTCCTTTTAAAACCTGCAGTAATTCAAAGAATAGAGATGCATCAAATGAAAAATTAACAAATGTCAAGAGAATAGAAAACAAAACAATACATTTAAAACAAATGAAAATAGGTTAATTCAGTTTAACTGGATTCATTTAAACTTCATTATTAGTGGTTTTACAGTATAATAAAACAATTTGTGACTATGACATAAATCTAATGTATAAAAAAGTACAACTATATGAAATATCCTGCTTAGCTAATACCAGAAATAACTACAAAAACACACAATGAACACATAATGCTAGTGCAAATAAACAGTAAATAGTGAAAATAAGTGCAGTTAATAAAACACAGTAGGTGTCAACTCACAATTAAAGAAGAGATTGGAGATGACAAGTGTCTGAGCCAAACCTCAAGATCTTATCTTTCCATTGTGTACATGTGTAATGTATACGCAATGAGCCTTGCACACATGATGCATAGCATGTCTGTGATCCATCAAAACATCCTCAAGACTGAAAAGTAATTGTCACACATGGTTGTAGAAGTTAAGTGAAAATTGAAGCATGTTTGCGGGCACTGATGAACCTCCTGCATGGATGATAAAAAGTTGCATCGACTTGGATGCAGTATTCAAGCCATTCTTGATTATGGTACCACGAAGATGCAAGATTCTTACCATGACAGGGTATTGAACATAATAGGGCTGCTATAGTGGTCCAGAAATTACCAGACTGGAGTCTTTACCAAATTAAGTTGTCTCCACTGTGAACTTCAGAATTAACATTAGTATGTTTCCTCTTCATGTCAATTCCAAGCACATCTGCTTAAACTCTGTTTTTTTCTTTCAGCACAAGTTACTCTTCGGGTAGTGACTGAAGATGGTCCTTAAAATAATTTTCTTTTATTCAATAGTCCACCTTATGCTTAATCTGATAATGCTAAATCTACAAACCCTAATTTCTATAAAACTGCTGTACATTAATTTATAAAAACACTTGTTAGCGCCTCGCATTGTTCATTGTCCTTCATAACATAGCTAAATATTATAGCTAAATATACATGTATTTGTGTTTACACTGGGGGGGCACCATACATGAAAGGGCACTGCGCCCTAATGCCTGCACTTAGCGATGGCTCTGGGTTCTGTGAAGAACTGCAATTGTAAATGTATGTCTAAACTAAAATGAAATTAAATTAAATGAAATGAAAGCTCATAAATGTAATATCTCATGCACAATACTGCAGTCTAAACCACTGTCTCTTAAACAAGTTTTCAGAGACCCTCAGATGGTTCACACAGTTAACAACACCAGGGAGAAAGGACAAATATGTACTGTCTGGAGGACCCTTAGGACTGGTTTGGGAACCATCTCTGAGGCCTTGCTCTGGTGTGAATATTATTTGCTTCATTAAACAATGCTCAAAGTCTCAGCAGTAAGACTTTAAAAATTCCAGTTATTGCAGGGCTATATCTTCTGTCTGGTGAGCACAAGAACAGCATTTGAAGAGCACAGACTGAATAATTTAAATCAAAGTAGGTTTTTTATTTTATGTTCTAGTTTGATGTGGTTACATGGATAATGTATTTAGTCAATATGTACAATATACAGATAATATGATTGTTTTTACATATGATATATTCAGTTATACAATATAAGGTTCTGGTGTGTTTTTGTCTTTTTTTTTGTCAGATGCTGTCTAGCGGTTCTGAGACATTAATATACACAAACATCACAACCAACATCCCTGAGTTTGTGCTTCAAGGCTTCCCAGGACTCCATGCTCAGTATTACAGACTGCTAGGAACCTTTTTCTTCTTCATCTACCTGGTTCTGGCAGCTGGTAACATTTTTATCATTGTTTTTGTGACATATGAGAAAAGTCTTCAAAAGCCAACTTATATTATCTTCTGTAATCTTGCTGTAGCAGATCTTGGATTTGGGACTACAACTCTTCCAAGAATCATTGCTAAGTTTTGGATGTCAGACAGGGTCATATCATTTAATGCTTGTTTTGTACAAATGTATTTTGTGCATTTCTTAGGAGCTACCAGCTCATTTCTTATGGCGTTAATGGCCCTTGATCGATTTGTTGCCATATGCAACCCTCTCCGATATCCAACACTAATTAGGAACTCCACTATTGCAATACTTTGTTTTGCGGTTTGGATAGCCAACCTTCTCCAGCTTGGTGCAATTACTGCACAAGCCCTTAGTGTGACTTACTGTGGCCCAAACATCATAGCTCAATGCTACTGTGACCATTTTTCAATAGTCAAGTTGGCCTGTGCAGACATATCAGGCATTAAAAACATTAGTTTTGCTGTTGCAATCTTAGTACTGTGGGGGCCTTTAATTTTTATTGTGTTTTCTTATGTGTCAATCATTGTTTCAGTCATGAAAATTTCGAGTAAAGAGGGACGATATAAAACCTTTTCGACATGTACTCCTCAACTGTTTATGATTTGCCTGTACTATCTGCCCAGAACGTTTGTGTATCTGTCAAACACTTTTGGTCTTAATTTGGGAACTGATACTCGAATTATGTTGACAATGATGTGCAGTTTATTCCCTGCTCTTATCAACCCATTCATATACTGCTTTCGGACCAAAGAAATTAAAGACACTCTAATAAAGAAATTAAAGCAAAGACAGATGAGAGTAGGTCGAAAATGTTTTTTAAACAATGGTAAATAATATGATGTGCTGTGAAATATGATATACAGAAACATTTCCTTCAAATTGTATATTTCTTTCTGTTGATGAAATGAGATAATATTTAGTTGTTCAGTAGTGTGTAAAGTGTATGTTAAATTTAATTAAATCATACAAATTAAACCTATACTTGGATATAAAACTGAACCATTTCTTCATCAGCAGGTTATTCATAAAGTTTTTAGTCATTCTGAAAAGTAACATATAGCAAAAATAGTAAGTTAACCTAACAGGACTTATGCAAAAATGTGTACATAGATAAAACATCATCCCAGAAACTTTGAATACATTTCTTAACCAGCATCTTAGCTGACCTGTGAATTATGAAACATTGTCACTTGTCAACATAAAAATACGTATTGTTTATATTTGCTGCCTAAAGTCTAATTTAAGTATAGAAATATATTTTCTCAGGTAACTGGTATACAACACTCTCCCAGTCCAGTAATACATAAATGTATCTTAATATTGTCAAAGTACACATATATATATATATATATATATATATATATATATATATATATATATAATTTGTATCTGTAACTGGTTTGAATTTTGACACATGACACATTGACACATTTGATTGTGCTGTGATTTTGCCCTCTTGAGAATTAAATATCACTTAAATAGCACAACCAGGATTAGGGCTGGAGCAGATATGCCATCTGTGTACTTTGTTTACACAGGTTTGATGGAATCTGATCATACCATGTTAAGTATAAAGCTCAGGACACAGATGGAAATGCAATATCAAATCTAAACGAACTGACTGAACAAAACCCAAGAAGGCTCGAGAGGGCTCTAAATAAAAGCTGTCCAGTGTATTATCAGAATGCTAGCAGCAGATGGCATCATGGAGCCATGAAAGAGTGTGAAAATTTCATTTTATTATAATCGATGTTTCACACCATGCTAATGAGTTTTGGCTCTCTCTGCTCTCTCTGCCAATACTAGTATTTCTCTTCATCCAAATGTAGCAAGATTTATGATAACAGCCCAGTTCACTTGTTGTTTCTAAGTGTTTCTTCATATTTGAGGAACAGAAGGAATACAACCCAAATACCCTTTAAAGATTTGAAGTTTGAACAGCCCCCAGTCACAACATCCCTACGACAGCAGATAACCATGTTAAGTAGTCAGTGTCATAATAAAAAGAGACTATTTATTTGTATAGCATTTTGTTTTTTTTGTTTTTTTTTTGGGGGGGGTGTTTTTTTGTTTTTTTTAACAACAAAGCTATATACAAATAAATTTGATTTAATATATATTAAGAAATCTTTTACAGTAAGATACAACTATTCTAATTGCTTTTAAAAATCTATTTACACACTGATTAATCTAATTATTGTATATATTAAATAAATTATTTGATAAAACATGTGAATGAGATGGCTTTTGTTTGTGTTTGGATCAGTATTTTAGAATTGTTCAAAACATTTTTGCTTTACATCAAAAAGTCTAATATGAATACATTTGAATAGAAGATTAAACACAGTCGCAAAAATGTAATGCAATGAAATTAAATTTAGAATTTTATTATTGTCTCATACCAGGCGTCACAGAAAGTATATATATATGTGTGTGTGTGTGTGTGTGTATAATATATATACACGGACAGAATTGTTGGTACCCCTTAGTTAACGAAAGAAAAAAAAAACACAATGGTCAAAAATTATGGTACCCCTGAAAATAATGTGACCAAAGGGACATGTTAAATCAAGGTGTGTCCACTAATTAGCATCACAGGTGTCTACAATCTTGTAATCAGTCAGTGGGCCTGTATATAGGGCTACAGGTAGTCACTGTGCTGTTTGGTGGCATGGTGTGTACCATACTCAACATGGACCAGAGGAAGCGAAGGAAAGAGTTGTCTCAGGAGATTAGAAAGAAAATTATAGACAAGTATGTTAAAAGTTATGAGACCATCTCCAAGCAGCTTGATGGTCCTGTGACTACAGTTGCACATATTATTCCGAAATTTAAGATCCATGGGACTGTAGCCAACCTCCCTGGACGTGGCCACAGGAGGAAAATTGATGACAAATCAAAGAGAGAGATAATAAAAATAAATAATCTCAAGACTTTCAAGGGATTTTAGAGAGAAATGTGCTGCCCAGTGTTAGAAAGCTTGGTCTCAGTCGCAGGTCATGGGCCTTGCAACAGGATAATGACCCAAAACACACAGCTAAAAACACCCAATTTATTTATTTATTTATTTATTTTTTTTTTACATTTTGCTTCTATGGATGGTAAAGTAAAAGTATTGGATGTTTTACATATTTACAAAAATACATCAGAATACATTTCAAGACCTAAAAGCAAATTGTGTTAAACATTTCTTTACATTTAAGACCTAAAACATGATATATAACATGCACTGACAGAAGATGGCACTACATAACCAGACATGAGCATGAAAGCTTTTTCCCAACCACTCAATGTTATTTAATTTCTATAAATATTTCTAAATTGAGGAAATATGAACTGGCCTGATCTTGGGAAACTCAATTCCCATTTTGTGTCTGTTGTGTAATCTGCCCTAAACAAGAAAGAGCAACTTATAGCCAGTCTTATAGCCTGAATGTCACACTAACAGCATTTTCAAATAATCTGCTCTTCCTCACTGTGAATGTCACAGTCATCCGTCTGAATAACAGGTAGGCTCGCTATGTCCTCAAAAACATCTGAGTAGGTATTAAAGTCTATCCTTTGATTTATAAGGCTCTCCCACTGTTGCGTGGCTCCGAAGCCAGTTGTGTCTGAGGGCATCTGGACATCTCTGAAAGGTGATGGGACAGCTAATATAAGCTGTCCTCTGGACCAGTCTGTAACACAGAGGAAAAACCATAAAAAACATTTCAAAACAAGTATCTGAGTTAAGTAAGAAAAGCTGGGAAAAAGTTAACTTGGTCGTAAATTGTAACATAAATTTAAGCCTTTGAAAAAACGAATAATCTTTTAATGGAAGTAAATGTAATGTATTACAAGTCATTTTAAAGCATTTTATTTTTCTATTCAGCAAGTAAAACTAACAATTGGCAGGGTATTTTGTTCATTAGCAGACTCATCATAAAGTTAAAAGTCAAATTAAAAAGTAACATATTGCAGAAATAGCTAATTAACCTAACAAGACTACAAAAATGTATATAAAAATACAAAATGTATTAATATAATTACATAAATACATGTTGCAGCTTCTATATATAAATTCTTTATTGAACCTATGTTTTAACTTAATTTAAATTAAATTAAATGTGTATTGAACATGGCATTGCTGATTTGAGAACATGAATTATTGTTACTTAGGACAATTATTTTTTTCAGAAATTGTCCCACATTGCCAACATTACCAACAATTGGCCCACATTATAACTGTGCCACATTAGGAAATGCATTGAGTAGCAATATGTTTACCATTGTTTTGTGGGCTATGTCCTATTTTTCTTTTGGTTTGATTAGGACACATCCTGATGATTCTAGAGAGTCATGGGGTGTGGATTTAATGTATTTACTTCACATCATGATACATTCCAAGAATATAAAAAAGTGTAAAATGCAAAAATGTCCTACATTACATTCTTATAAATAAAGGTGCCTAAAGGCATTATTTGAGTGATGCCATTAATGAACCACTTTTGGTACCATAAAGAACCATGATTTTGTTAAAGATGTGTTACTGAAGAACCTTCACTTAATAGCTTCACTTGATAACTTGATATTAAGGATATTTACTCTTATACATCCTTGTTACAAACATAGTTCTTTATGGAACCAAAAGTAGATATTCTATGGCATCTCTCAATGAATTTTTTGAATAATTATTTAAGGGCGTGGCTAATTCACAACAAGATCTCATAATATTTGTACATATACAACAAAGCACACACCAAAACATCTGTAACATTTGCACAAAGATATGTTGTGTACTTTCAAGTTTAGGTTTAGAATGAGGTGTAGGTTTAGGTAATAAAATTACATGTTGGTGTAAGGATTGTGTTAAGTTTAGGTTAGGTTATGCTTAGAATTAGGCTTAGAGGCCAGAGATTAAGCTTAGGCTTGGTTTAAAGTGTTGGTTTAGGTTATAAAATTTGACTGATAATATTTTAAATTGTAACATTCTTTGTTCAATTCTGTTGCATCAGTAATCTCTACAGATGTACAACTATATTTAGTTTGCATTGTTCAAATCCTGAAATGGTCTTTTAGTCACATGAGCACAAATTCATATTGAGACCAGGCTGAAATTCACCCTACAGAGAGGGTGATAAGTGTCTAATAAAGTGACCAGTAAGTCTATATTAATCAGTTTTCTTATTGGCAGTTATTTCCACTCTATGCCAAACTAAATCTTCTCTGGGCCCTTACCTTCAGTTGCAGGTCCACGCCTATTCTCCTGGGCACAGATAAAGCAGAGTTCCTTCTCACAGTCATATTCAGAGCAGGTGAAGGAGCTGTGACTTTCAGTCTCTGATGAGCTCTCTGCCACCCTGGCTGCATTGAATGGTCTCGGTTGGTTTTCGTGTGGCCCTGTGTGGCCATGAGAAGTATCTCCTGCTTGATCAAGTTTCTTAATCTCATCCTCTGTGAGAAAACATGGAGGATCTACCAGTCCCAGTTCAGGGCTAAGCAATTTTTTGGAAAGGACATGAGTTTGATGACCCTTGCACTGACCATTTTCCACATTACCACCAGAACTTCTATTGGTAGGAAGTTTACCACATCTGAGAGCAGAGGTCTCAGGGCAGATTTGATGCGGCAGCTTTGTGGGTTCTTGCTGTTCTCTTTCACACATGGGTGGAGAAACTCGAGGGCTCAGTCTTTGTGGAGATTTTGCCCATGGCCCTAACCTAAGAGAGGTAATGCCACGACTGTCTTTGTTTACTTGCAGGCTGTGGTCCATACTAGAACAGTATGCTGTGTATGTACTATCAATCTCATAGTACTCCAGTTCACTTCCTCCAAATCCTGTAAGATGACTGGAAAGACCCCCTTCATTGTAACTTTCAGCCCCCCTCATCAGCTCCCCTGGCACTATCAGATCTGGTTGTTTGCTGCTTTCATTGGAAATGTCCTGGAGACCACCCTCACCATGGTCCAAACTGAATGCTACATTGTCCATGCCATACTGTTTTGTTGGTAGTGCTTGGCCTGCTTGACTCCTGTGCTTTATATGGCAAAGTTTTCCTTGCCTCTTTAGGACAAAGCAAAGAATGACAATTAACAGAAGAAGGGCTATGGGAAGCACAACAGCGATGATCCACAGGGGTGCACTTTTATGGGCTTGGAGACAATCCTCTCTGTGCTCAGTGGCAGTTGAACAGGTCCCACACAATGAAGCAGAGACATTATGTAGACAGACACACCAGCTATATTCTGAAGGAGACGAAATACAATCACTGCCGCTTTGACAAGACGGGGTCGGACATAATTCCTTAAAACAAGGTCTTAGGACACAATCTTCTGCAGATGCACAGTCATTCTGGAAGAGTAAAGGGCTGGGTTTGGCCTCAACCATCTCACTGTGACCGCTGAAAGGTAGGGTATGACCATTGAGTTTGACGTACTCCACACATCCTACAAATCCTGAAAGATGAAAATGGGTGAAGACAGCAAGATTATGCCAAATCAGGGGCCTCCGTCCACTCAGCTGATTAACTTATATATTTTAGAGAACATTTTAGTCTGTTTGGCTTGAGCATCATGGCAGACATCCAACTGCAGTTGGAATAAACTTAACGTTTTTTTTAGAGCACATTTATACAGAAATCAATATTTTACAGTGGCTTGGAATGTAGCTCTGTATATTAGATGAAAAACAGATGTAAACTGAGAAGTGATCTGATTTTGCTGATCGGTCATGACTTTAAAAAGAGAATTAAAGTCCAGTTATCACCAAAATCTGCATATCTCTGTGCTTTTCATTTGCATTTTTGGTTTGGTACCACTCAAAAAAATAAAATCAAATAAATAAATATGCTTTGCATTTAAAACCGTGCCTTTCTAGTACTCAAGATTCCTTTACAAATGCATTAATGATCACAAAAAAAGATAACATATAAAGTTCTATGGGGAAATCATATGAAAGTTCAGTCAAAATGTTCATGAGGCATGCCGTTGGCTGGGGGAACGTATTTGTCACCGTACAGCAAAATGTGTCCTCCGCATTTAACCCATCTGTGGTAGTGAACACACACACAGAGCGGTGGGCAGCCAACTCCAGTGCCCAGGGAGCAGAGAGGGTAAAGGGCCTTGCTCAAGGGCCCAACAGTGGCAGCTTGCCAAGCCCGGGAACCGAACCCACAACCCTGTTATCGATAACCCAGCGCTCTAACCGCTGAGCCACCACTGACCCAGGTGTGTATAGCTGCAGATAGTCATGTGCATAAATAAGGTCTCACTGACTGAGAACGTGTGTGATGTGTCCTAAATGCCCTGAAAAGGGTTTGAGAGTTTGGAAAGCAGAGTTTTGGGTGAAGCAAGCGAAATTATGAAAACATAACTTAATAAAGTTGGGGTTCATCCATAATTTCAGATCATTTATACATTAATGTGGTGAGAGGGAGAGCATAGTAGACCTAAAATCTGCATATCATCTGCATAACAGTGGAATCTAAAAGAATATTCTAGCCAAGCAAAAGCATATAGGCTATATGGTGAAAAGCAGGGGGTCTAGTACTGATCCCTGAGGAACTCCTTGCATTACAGGGACAGACGAGGATATGTGCTAGATTTGTAACTTTGAAGCTGACATGTAAAATGAGTAAAAAATGCTCCATGGGCTTAAAGACACCAGAAAATACAACCCAGCCCAGGAATTTGGTAACTATTATGAAACCAGTGTCAGAAGCCAGACTAACCAGATTGAAGATCTTCTGAGTTCCCAGGTGGAGCTGACCCCAGCATGATCGTCTCTACTATGAAAGCAAGGTGGCTAATGATGTTGTGGGTGATGTCCATAATAGACTGCTCATCCAGGAACAGAACTATGCTTTGTCTAAATCTGCGCAGGAGAAGGACATGCCATTGTCCATCTGACACACTTCTCTCCAAACCAAGCTCCCACTGCTGTCCAGAGGTGACATTTGTCAGTACATAAACAGGTTTCCCATCTGATATCTGAGAAATGGAAAGCCCAGAAACATAATCAGTTTGTGTGCAAGTGTCCATATACTTTGTCTGTCTTGTATTTTTCCACTTATGGCATTTGTATGAGTTAAAATACCAAAAGTATTCATTTTTACATGACTATTTTCTAAACTTTTCCAAACAGGCTGTTTGCTGAGCAATTAATGCTGATATATGTAGATTATCAGACTGTCTGTGAAGCATGAAGTAATTTCAGATTAACCGATTTTTACTGTGAAGACTGAAACTCTTCATATAAACCCAGTGTGAATAGGTGAGACTAAACTTCTCCAGAGTTGAATAGACAGATGTGATGTAAATGTTTACATACAATCAAAAAAACCTTTGAAGTATATTAATTATTTCATATATACAGTTTCTTACCTTAAGTTTTAAAGATGCTGTTCTGCTCCAAAACAAAATTAAAATACTGTTTTGTTTGACAGTCCTGAATTTGATCTCAAAGCTGATGAGCCCTTGAGTGGTGCCATCCTTTTCATCAAGCCAGGCTTGAAGCAGCTGGTTCCTGATATAGCTTTCTTTGACCAAAAACTCAACGTGTGTCCCATCATTAATAAATAATGCATTATCTTCAGAGATATCTATTAGATAAAAAGATATATTCCTGTTAGTTGCTTGCAGCTGTGTTATTTATTTTTTATTTTTATTTTTTTGTTATTGGTGTATGTTTTGTTGTAGGCTAATAATAAAGCTACTTTTGGAACAGTTGAATCCAGTGAAATTCTCAGCACATTGACAATAGTGATGAGACCAGAGATCTTGGCAAACCCCCCCATTCAGACATTTAGTAGCAATGCAGGGAGCTCTATCTGTCCGTGGACATCTGTAAAAAGCAGCAAAAAGTGAATGACTTTAAATGGCATGAAGTCTAGTTTGCCTATCATGACTATTACAACCTGTTGTCAGTCTAAGTTGGAACAGATCCATAACTAACATACTTTGTTGTCCTACCTACACTTTGTATTTCCATAAAACATACCTTTCAAGTATCTTGTTGGATGCCATGGCCTTCACAGCATCAAGCAAAACATTGTTCACTTTCATGTTTCTCATACATCCAACAAAGTCATGGGTCCTGACTTGAGATGGCCTCAGCAAAATTACATCAATGGCCTTCACTCCTCCAAATGTCAGGTTATTGGTCCTAATATCCAGAGTCCTACAGAGAACAATGAAATTTCTATTGGTTCATTATTCATGACATTTTGACATAGTGTAAAGAACTACTGTCAGGTTGGCATTACGTCAAAACAGCTAAAGTGAAGGTGCTTGTTTTTTGTCTGACAGCGAGAATAAGTTGGTGAACAGCATAAAGAACACCAATACCAAACCCTACCTATCACTTCCAAAGCCTTCATGTTGTGACATACAGAAGTCTTTGGGCTCATCAGCAGAGCAGCTGTCCACCTCTAAAGAGGCTATCTGCCAATCAAATAGGAACATCATGAGAAAATATAAAAAGCATAGACTTAGATATTGTTTGAGAGTGGCTAAAGCTTTGGGAAACACCAAACCTTCCAAAATGAAGTTGCAGGTATAAAGATAAGTGGCTTACATTTCCAGTTCTCCTAATAGTGATGTTATGGAAGCTTCCATCAGCCACTGCTTTTCCTGTCTCCAGTCTTGCGACCCCTGACCCAAGATCATACGAGAGGCACAGCCTTCCATTAACAATCTCAAGAGCCAAAAACTCTGAGGTAGATGGGTCACCAGGGTTATACAAAAGCAAAGAGTTCTGTTTCACAGTTGCAAACTCCAGAGAGATGAAGTTGTATCTGGGATCTAAGGGGGGAAACTCCATGTAGGACAACTCTTCAAAGCCGTAGCTATGCTCTTCACAGTTAGGCCCAGTCACACCTGCGGACAACCAGGACCATTATGATGAACACAACGTACAGTGCATGTGTATTTAAACATGAAGGATATTCCAGGTAATAGTAGGAAACCTCTAAAAAGATAGATTTTACCAAATGGACATTGGCAAGTGTATCCAGTTAAGAAGCTCGAGCAGTTGCCAAGTAGACAAGGGGATGATGCACAATGGTCTATGATAAAGTCACAAAATCTTCCTATAACAAATAAAGAGCACATTTAATTAACCTGCAGCATTTCTGACCAAACAAAGCAATGTTAAAATAACTGCATTTGTAAATATGGCTGATACAGCATCGGTAGTTACCTTCATATCCAGGTCTGCATTCACAGAAGAACCCTCCTTGTATGTTCCAGCATGTCCCACCATTTGAACACATCACATTCTGACATTCATTATCCACAATGGAACAGTGCAGCCCCGAGAAGCCCTCTTTGCAGTTGCAGAAAAATCCTCCGGGGTTGTTATAGCAGGTCCCCCCATTATCACAAGGGTTCTCCATGCATTCATCTATGTCAGACTCACACCTAGCCCCAGTAAACCCAGCTAGGCAAGAACAGTTAAAGACTTCAGCGTAATGGGGAGACACGAAGATAAGACGGGAACTCTCCAACACAGCAATCTCCTGACTGATATGGATGTTCCTGTTGCAGGTGGCACCGTTTTGACAGGGTTTAAGTGAGCAAGGGTCACTGGTAATATGAGATATAGTCACATTACTCTGTGCCTCAAGCAGTTTCTTGTGCATGTTTGAGATGCCACTGGCCACGTCTCCAGTCAGATACAGTCCATTGTAGCTTTTCACAGCTGCCAGAAGAAGCATTTTGTCTCCTTGCAATTTTATCCCAAATACATGAGTTTTAGATGCTTGCAGATTGAAGAGGCTATCCAGAGCTTTCACAAATTTCAGATACTTTAGGGATAGAAAGTCCTCAACTGTGGATAAAGATACATAGAACAAGACACAACTGTCCAACGACAAATTGGTAAAACCTTTGTAACTCACATAGATGCTGTTGTTTACTGATGGGTGGAACTGGTCACTTGCTTCCACTGTGATATTGTAGGTTGCCTCTCCTTGAAATGGAGAAGACCACAAGTCACACTTTCCAAATGGAAAACTAAACATTCTCGTTGGTCCACTTCGTAGACTGCAGTTGAATATATCTGATACGTCTAGATCATCTGGTTTCACGTCACCAATTATTCCTCCTGGGAAGGAATTACCATAATACTTAACCAAAATATTGATATTTCTTTGTACTGGTGGATTGTCATTTTCATCTAAAACTTTAACATGAAACACAGTGGTGGAGGACAAGGGAGGGGAACCAGCATCTTGGACTACTACGTACACCTGGAAAAGAGAACTGTGTTCACGATCCAGTGGTCTGGACGTAAATAGAACTCCATTAGATGTGAGGGTGAAGCTGTTTTCCATGGCAGGCATCTTCAACCAGTAGGTGAAAGGGCCTTGGTTTGGAGGAAGGTCATCATCTGCAGCTGTCAATGTAGCCACTAATGTGCCATGTGGCTGGTTTTCCTTAATGTAGCCCTCCATGATTGTGAGTCTAGGGGCATTATCATTGATGTCAGTGATGGTGACAACCACAGTTGTGCTGCCTGTTACTGGAGGTGACCCCTCATTAATAGCAACAACTGTGAGGTTATAAAGAGACCATAGCTCTCTGTCTAACTGATTGTTAACTGTAATAATCCCATTTACAGGATTTATGCTGAAGGAGTTGTTGTAATTTCCACTGTCTATGTCATAGGAGAACCGGCTCCATTCCAATACCACATCTTGGTCTGAGGCACTTACTTTAAAAACAGAGGTTCCAACTGAGGTTTCTTCACGTACAGACACTGTGTAGAGAGAAGATTCAAACTCTGGAGGATCGTTTTCATCGACTACATGCACATGTACTAGGGCCTCGTCAGTGTTGAAGCCAGTAATCCTACCTCTGTTCTTGGCTAATACACGAAGAACAGCATGATTCTGCACCCTATTCCTCAAATCTTTGGAAGTGTAGATTTTTCCACTACTTTCATCAACTACAAAGCCTGTCTTTTTACTCTGACCAAAAAGTAAGTATTTAACCTCTCCATTGAGCCCCTGATCATAGTCTATGGCCTGCACATGTCCAATTTCCGTTTGCGGCGGCAGAGTCTCAGGCACTGAAAAGTTGTAAAGATGTCTCTGAAAAGTGGGTATGTATTCATTGACGTCTGTAACTTGAATGTGAACATTGGCTATATCAAATAGATAGTTATTTTCAGTGTTAGAAGCCTTGATAGTAAGTTCAAAACTCTGCTGTTGCTCAAAATCAAATATCTCCAGAGTGATGATCGTGCCATTTCTGGAATCCAGAGAGAAGAGTTCTGCCGGTCCTGACAGCAGTGAATATGTTATATGAGCATGACTTCCAGAGTCCTTGTCTGTAGCTCTTATCTGAATCACTGATGATCCAATCGCTGAGTTTTCTAAAATAGAGGCTGTGTACTCAGATGAGGTAAAAACCGGTGGATTGTCGTTTACATCTGTAACATTTATTGTTACATTAATTCTCCCAGTCTTAGAGAACCAGCCTCCGTCTTCGGCAAGGATAAGAACATGATGAGACTCTACCTTCTCAAAGTCAAGAGATTTTACTAGCTTCATAAGTCCTGAAAGAAGCCCCACAGAAAACAATCCATCCTCATTTCCACCTTCAAAAGAGTAAGAAAGTAATCCATTAGCACCATCATCTTCATCATTGGCAAGAACTTTTCCAATAACTGAGCCCAGAGGTAGGTCCTCAGGGACAGAAAATACAAGATTGTTTTCAGAAAAATGTGGCGTGAACAGATTTTCCAGGGTTACTTCAAACTTGACGTCCGTTTGGGAGGAAAGAGGAGGTAAACCTTTATCTTTTGCTGTAACTACAAGACTTAAGTAAGTTCCAAAGCTTTGCCTTAAAGTTCTATTCAGACGTACTTTCCCACTGTGGAGTTCTATCTCAAAGTAACGTGATGCATTTCCTCCACTGATGATGTACTCAACACTGTTGTTCTCTTCTGGAAAGTCCTCATCTACTGCTTTTAACTGGAGAACCTCTGTGCCCTCTTTCAAGTTAAAAGGAACTGACAAAAGAGGTCTGAAGGGTAAAAAAGATGGAGGAAAATAATTATACTGAACAAAAGTCACTGTGACAGTGGCCGAGCTGTTCAGAGGGACATCGCCACAATCAATTGCCACAACAGTAAAACTAATGCTTTGAGGTTCAGAGTCACTGATAGCGATGGGTTGTTTTGTTAAAATGTCTCCAGTGGATGTGTTAACAGTAAAAGTTTCAGTTGGTGGGTCTAAGAAGAAGAGGATTTGGGCATTTTGTCCAAGGTCCCTATCGACAGCGTTAACTTGAAGGAGGAAAATTTCTGGGGCTTTTGTCTCGGGTATGGTGGCAAAGTACCTGGACTGAGAAAATACTGGTCGATTATCATTGACATCGGTGATGGCTATAGTGACTTCTGTGCTGATACTCCAAGCTGAATCGTTGGCAATAACCCTCACAACATAATAGTCCTGCCGTTCTCTATCCAATGGGCCCACCACCACTATAGTTCCACTGTTCTTATCAATGCTAAACGGAATTTGCTCAATCTGGTCAAGAATGGTATATGAAATGATAGCATTAACACCAATGTCCTCATCTGTGGCAGTTATCTGAATGACTGGAGAGCCAATGAGTGCATCCTCAGGAACCTCAGTAAAGAAAATCTCAGAGAAACGAGGTGCATGGTCATTTGTGTCCTGAAGAACTACATTAACCACTGCAGTGGAAGTGTGATTAGTGTCATCTTTATCTATGGCTTTAATGATAAGTTTATACTCTGCTACGTCCTCTCGGTCTAAACTCATTGTTGTTGAAAGAGTGCCGTGAGTTTGGTCTATTATAAACACCCCATCCGTGTTGCCAGACAAAATTGCATATTCCACTTGTCCATATACCTGTGAGTCAGCATCAGTAGCCAACACATCACACACCCTGCTTGCAGGTACGTTCTCAGACACTTCACACCTATACTCCTCCTGTGTGAATACGGGTGGGTTATCATTCACATCACTGACATTCAAATGGATTTCAGTAAATGTGGAAAAAGGAGGAAGGCCTGAGTCTCTAGCCTCAAATACAAGGTGGAATTCTGTGTTTGTCTCAAAATCCAAAGATCCTTTCAGCATCATCTCACCAGTCCTCTGATCCAGCTCAAATACGCCTCCAGCGTTCCCAGATGCAAGGTACAAAGACACAGGTCCACTTCTGACCGCCTCTGCAGAGGCAACTGCCACCATAGTTCCAGGAGGAGTGTCTTCAGAGAGTGATTGCTTATGTATGTGCACTGCAACACGAGGGAAATCTGAGGCATTTTGAAAACGTACAGTCAGTGTAGTAGAATCAATTTTGGGGTTGGCTCCTCCATCCTGCACGTGAACATTGACTGTAACATCTCTGGTTCTTCTCAATGATTCCATGGTGAACACAGTTCCCCTGTCAGAGTTGACAGCAAATAGATGGGCATGCTGTCCATGCAGGGAGAAATGCAACTCTCCATTCTTTCCTTCATCTTCATCCTTGGCCACCAATGCACACACTATTGATCCTGCAACACAGTGTAAGGGACAGGTTGTGAAAATGCATTATTTGGGGCCCAAGCAGACATGCAATTAAGTAAGTATACCCAGGATTATGTGTCATTCTTACCTTTGGCCAATTCAGAAGGAACATTGGCCACATATGGTCCATAAAGAAATTGTGGTGAGTGATCATTCGCATCCCCGATGGTCACTAGGACAGTGGCTGAGCTTGAAAGAGAATGCCTGGGGTGTCCATCACTGCCCACTACAGTAACACTGTAAAAGGCTGTTGTCTCTCTGTCCAGAATGTCAGTACTGAATAACTCTCCAGTAGTTTCATTGACGGAAAACGGCATGCCAGCTCCCTCTAAAGAATACCTTTATTAAAATTTTGGAAATCAGCTTGAGGTAGGAAAAGTTTTAATGCAGCATTCATAAAAATAAGCCGAAGGTTTCAGATAGATAACAAAAGCAAACGTTCCATATAATAGTGTACAGCAGACTGTATGAGTGGGAGATCCCAAGAATAAATGTACCATGTTACCTTATTTGTCCATTCACACCAACATCATTGTCTGAGGCAGTGAGCCTTGCAAAGATGGTTCCAGGTGGGGCATCTTCTGATATAAATGTGCTGAATTCATCTTTATCAAACCTGGGCCTATTGTCATTGACGTCGTCAACTATAACAAGTAGAGTTCCAGTTCCTGTCAGTGGTGCTACACCTAGAAATGAAGATCTAATATCATTAGAATGTCGATGAACTATCTGAAACTTGTCTCTATGTTCTCAGTCCTCAGTCGGCTGAAGATCAATGTTTGCAAGCTTACTCAACACAATATCCTCTCTTTATCTCTTTATTCAATATATTATTCAATATCTAAGCAGAGATATTTAAATGTGCTCTAGAATGGAAAACTACATTAATCTTAAATAATGAGAGTTCGGTTAATCAAAGTGACATATTGTGAACCTCAAACGCTGCTGTATCCTCATTCAACAAAAAAAGTAAAAGAGCTGTAAAACAGGCCAATTCCAAAAACCCTTACACAACATAGTCTTGGCCTATATAATTTATCCCCACTAACAAAAGCCTTTCAGGGCTAAACACAATGGCTACTTCAGAAGAATATGGAAGCAAGTCCGAAAGGCTAAAAGCTGATGCTAAACTGGCCGGAGCAAGCACTGCTGTGGTTATCCGGCTCTCCTGACACCTTTGAAGTGGCTGAAAAGACTAAAAAACAAAAGCTAATTGGAGGATGGTAACACTATCTGGTAAGACAATTTTAAGCTAAGCTAGGCTAGGCTAAGGTAAGATAAAATAGGATGTGCTGTGGAGCTCTAAGCTACCTCTGTGACATAAACCATCCGATAAAAGCAGATGTTTTTTTATTCCAAGTCCACCATTAAAGGATGGTAGATAAACAGGGTGGTAAATAAGCTTGTAAAACATCATTTGACCCCTGCCAAAGTCACAAACGTACTACCTATACATCAGAAACACACAAACCGGATTCCAAAAAAGTTGGGACACTAAACAAATTGTGAATAAAAACTGAATGCAATGATGTGGAGATGGCAAATGTCAATATTTTATTCGTAATAGAACATAGATGACAGATCAAAAGTTTAATCTGAGTAAATGTAACATTTTAAAGGAGAAATATGTTGATTAAAAATTTCATGGCGTCAACAAATCCCAAAAAAGTTGGGACAAGTAGCAATAAGTGGCTGGAAAAAGGAAATTGAGCATATAACGAACAGCTGGAAGACCAATTAACACTAATTAGGTCAATTGACAACATGATTGGGTATAAAAAGAGCTTCTCAGAGTGTCAGTGTCTCTCTGAAGCCAAGATGGTAAGAGGATCACCAATTCCACCATTGTTGCACAGAAAGATAGTGCAGCAATACCAGAATGGTGTTACCCAGCGTAAAATAGCAAAGACTTTTAAGTTATCATCATCAACCGTGCTTAACATCATCAAAAGATTCAGAGAATCTGGAAAAATCGCTGTGCGTAAGGGTCAAGGCCATAAAACTCTACTGGATGCTCGTGATCTCCGGGCCCTTAAACGTCACTGCACCTCAAACAGGAGTGCCACTGTCAAGGAAATAACAGAATGGGCTCAGGAATACTTCCAGAAATCATTGTCAGTGAACACAATCCACCGTGCCATCCGCCGTTGCCAGCTGAAACTCTACAGTGCAAAGAGGAAGCAATTTCTAAGCAAGCTCCACAAGCTCAGACGTTTGCACTGGGCCAGGGGTCTTTTAAAATGGAGTGTGGCAAAATGGAAGACTGTTCTGTGGTCAGATGAGTCACGATTTAAAGTTCTTTATGGAACACTGGGACGCCATGTCATCCGGACCAGAGAGGACAAGGATAACCCAAGTTGTTATCAGCGCTCCGTTCAGAAGCCTGCATCACTGATGGTATGGGGTTGCATGAGTGCTTGTGGCATGGGCAGCTTGCATGTCTGGAAAGGCACCATTAATGCAGGTTCTAGGCTCTAGAACAACATATGCTCCCATCTAGACGTCATCTCTTTCAGGGAAGACCCTGCATTTTTCAACAAGATAATGCCAGACCACATTCTGCAGCAATCACAACATCATGACTAAGTAGGAGAAGGATCCGGGTACTGAAATGGCCAGCCTGCAGTCCAGATCTTTCACCTATAGAGAACATTTGGCGCATCATAAAGAGGAAGGTGCGACAAAGAAGGCCCAAGACGATTGAACAGTTAGAGGCCTGTATTAGACATGAATGGGAGAGCATTCCTATTTCTAAACTTGAGAAACTGCTCTCCTCTGTACCCAGACGTCTGTTGAGTGTTGTAAGAAGAAGGGGGGTTTGTTGACGCCATGAAATTTTGAATCAACATATTTCTCCTTTAAAATGTTACATTTACTCAGATTAAACTTTTGATCTGTCATCTATGTTCTATTACGAATAAAATATTGACATTTGCCATCCCCACATCATTGCATTCAGTTTTTATTCACAATTTGTTTAGTGTCCCAACTTTTTTGGAATCCGGTTTGTAGTTAAGGCATTGTTTAGCATATTTAAGATTACTAGCTCACATATTACATAATATGATTAATGTTCTAGGTTGTATGAAGATGAAAAATAAATTAATTGATTACCTGAGTCAACAGCAATAATCTTTATTGTATGGAGACTCTGTATTTCCCTATCAAGATTCTGTAAAATCCAGAATGTTCCATTCGGATTTAATAAGAAGGGGCCCTCTGAATTTCCACTCGTCATGAAGTATGTCACAAGACCATTCAATCCCAGGTCACCATCAAATGCTGATATCTGAAAAAGACAAAAACATGTTAGAACATTAGACAGGCATTGTGTTGTTTAAGTGAAGTCACGATCATTACCAGTTTGAAAAGAAATGGCTTTGGTCAAGGAACCAATTCCTACCTGATGCATGTTCTGAGAGGGGTCCTGCCCATTTTCTAATACATGCAAGGTCAGCAATTCCTGGGAGAAGACGGGTACACAATCATTTATATCCAGCACTGTGATATTGATGGTGCCTGTGGACGATCTTGGAACATCTCCCTTGTCCACAGCTGTAATAGTGAGAGAGTAGGAAGACTTCTTCTCTCTGTCCACTTGGTCAATTACTGAGACAACACCCAGCACTGAGTCTACCATGAAGCCACTCTCAGACACATGATACTGCACTTCTCCATTAGACCCAATGTCACGATCACGTGCTTGAACTTTTAGCACACTTGTTCCACGAGGAGTGTCTTCATATATAGCCACACTGTAGAAGGCTTCTGAAAACACTGGATCATGGTCATTAACATCCTCAATGAGAACGGTGAGGTCCATGGAGCTGGCCAGTTGGGGAAAACCTTTATCTTTGACTGTCAAGGTTACCATAACAGCATCTTCAAGTTCCCTGTCCAATGGTTTCTGCAGGTATATGACTCCAGTAGTACGATTGATCCTGAACGTACCTCCTCCTGAATTCTCCATGCTGTATATAATTTCACCATTAGATCCAGAATCTGCATCTACCGCTTGTATAGCTGTAACAACAGCCTGAAGAGGGGTATCCTCTGGACAGGTGACTGTATTATCTGATAAGAAAAGTGGGGCATTGTCATTGATGTCCTCCACATGGACAGAAACACGAACAGTGGCAGTGAGACGCGTGTCTTCAGGTAAAGTGCGATCGCTGGCCTGAAGTAAAAGACTGTACATTGCAGTTCTCTCTCTATCTAGCTCTCCTTTTAGACACAAATGACTCTGTAGGGTCACCGAGAACGTGTCTTCATTGTCTCCTGATATTACAGCTACATCCACTTCTCCATTTATACCTGCAAATTGCAAAAGGAAGGGAGAAAAGGCAAGTTTTACTTTAGTATTTTAGGCACAACATTAGAAGATGTAAAATCCAGCCCCATTGACAGATGCACGCGCCATCTGTGTGTGACCCTGTCTGGCCTGTCATCTTTTGCTTATTATGCCAGACAGAATGCTGAGGGCATGCTCTCAGGGGACACTGTTTCTCCTCTCTCATCTGTCTCTCCTTACCCAATACCAACCGAAGTAAAGCAGCAGAATCTCATTACACGCTAACTGCTTTACTCATTTACTTATTTCCACAGGATGAGCCCTTGATCTGTCAGTCCAAAAAGGATGCTGAGTCCACAGTATATTCCCCCCTCCCTGAAGACAACACAAGGCAGACAGAGGGAGCCGTTCCATTATTAGCAGAGCAAGGCAGTTCCCCCGAGACAGCTCTGCCTATTCATCTTTTCTGAGCGGCTACAAAGGATGCGTGACGTAAGACTTAATGAGACTGCTTCTGCTGTTCCGGCTAGTCTACGTCTCTCAGCCCAACATGTGAACCTTGTGCTTTTACTCCTGACGACTGAATGGGTCGGCTGCACCAGCCAGTGACTGAAGGGGTTCTTTAGAGACATTCTGTGGCAAATTTGCAACTGCAAACCTTTATGTCTTCTTCTGACTGTCATTGTTCATAAAGTACACATCCCAACAGTCTACACTTTAAACTTTATTACAGGACAATTAGTCAAGAAAATTGACATATAAGACAGTTAGCTGACGCTCTTATTCAGAGCCAGTTTCAGGTGAATCATGTGACACAGGAAGGAGAATGTAGTATTAGAAATCTAGCCTAAGTACTCTTTATTGGCTTAGTGTACTGGGCTTGCCTAGCCAGGGAATAGAACCCTAGTCTGACTTGGAGAAGGTGGTCCCATGACAGCAATATCGTTGCTGAAATGCAAAAACCTTGTATCTCCTAAATGGCAGCAGTAAAGGAGAAGAAAAAGATCTTATTAACTTTAAATGGAAGTCAAAATAAAATATTGTATTCTTAGTCATTTTGGAGCATTTGGAGCAAAAGTAAAAAAAAAAAAAAGTTTTTTTTTGCTTTGTTATGTTATATCCTGATGCCAGCAGCATAACAAAATCAAAGTCTTCCAAGTAAGTACTTAAGCTATGATGATATTTTTCTTTTATTCCTAAAATATTAAGTGAAATTAACAAAAATAATCACACAAAACTCTAGTATTTCTAGTATTTCTGTATTTGCTGTTTTCTTTACACTTTTTGACATCTGGCTGTTGTTTGTGATGAAAGGACCAATAGAAATGCTCCAAAATAACATGAAATAAAAGCTTTTAATACTGAACCCCAATTATTTTTTCCCTTCTGTTAAGTTGCTGTTTTTTGAGAAGCGGTTTTGTGTGACAGCAATGAAATGGTAGAATGAGGCGTTTCACGTAATCAAAGCAAACATGCAACTATGAACCTTAATAGCAAGGTGTTTCCCACCACAACCCATCTGATTCAGCTCATCAAGTATTTATCAAGCCTTTATGAGTTAAATCAGGTGTTTCGGAGCTGAGAATACATGAGACTGCTGGGCTTTGTGCAGGCTCATACTATAGATTAAAATAATAAATTAATTTATTCTTAGTTATGTCTATGGAGGCCCTTTTAAAGAACTATATAAATACTTTCAGTGCATGTAAAAAAGCATATGTATACACATATTTATGTATATATTTTCTCTCCCAAAGCAAAATATTACATCTCTAAGGGTTAAGATGCACACCACTTAAAATTAGTATCAGACCAGCATCTGATTACATTTGTAGGTGTATACCCCGTCTACTGACCGTCATCAGCATCTGAGACATTCAGGGTGAAGAAACACATTCCCACTGGAGCGTTCTCTGGTAAGGAGATGGAGTGGATATTCAGTTTGAAAACAGGTGGGTTGTCATTGACGTCAGCCACATTGAAATATACCCGGACCCGAGCAAGCCGAGCGTCCCCGTGCTGCACTGCTGTGGTGAGAATATAGAATTGTTCTAACTCAAAATCCAAGGCACGGGACAAAAGGAACTCTCCGGAATGTGGGTTGAGAAGGAAAAGGCCATCCCCGTCATCCTCCAGCACAGAATACACCAGGGTCCTGTGGTCGTCATCAAGGACAGCTTCCACAAGTCCCACAATTGTTCCTGTGTCAAAGGACAGATAAAGGACACAAGAATGTCCTTTGAGATGGTGTTGCTTTGCTCTGTGATTGTGCCTAGACCATTAAGTAGACCAGTTCACTTCCTTACTCACTTTTCAACATGGTTTAAAGCTACAGGAAATGATCATTGCAGATGAATTAGTTGAAGTCTTAAAATTACAACCTGGCAAGCCGATTTCGAGAAGGAATTAGTTAAATTAGCAGGCCTAAGCGTATAATGCTCAGCGGGAGGCAGCATTCAGTCTCATCTGGAAACAATGGGTTGAGTTTGTGGAATGCTAACAGCACATAGGCCTACACACAGCATTAGACATGCTTTACAAGTAACCTAGGCTACAGACAGGTGTCCAAGTAGTGGTTATAAAGGAATGAAACCTCCGGTTGTATAATAATTTACTGTGTCCTGTTACAAAAAAAGTGACCTACCTGGCTGTGTATCTTCTTTCACTTCGAAAGAATAAACAGACTTGGAGAATGACAACTGAGGGAAACCTCTGCTCCGAGTTTGGTCTAGCTCAGGATTGCTCTTAGACAGCTGCTCTGAGATGTTCAACCAGGTCTTTTCTTCGCCTGGAAACTTCAGACCATCTAAGAGATTTATGGATTTCACTCCATACGTGGCCAACATGCTGATAATCTATGAAACCGGGAACAAACAGCAAGACCAAAGGTTGCAACGGTTACCAAATACTGTATATTTTAAAGCTGACATTTCCACTGTGGGAAAACCACAGGTATGCTGGACACCATGAGCAACTGCACACTGTAACAATTGTGGCTACTAATTCCCATATGGCGTGAAGAAAGAGGTTCTTTGTGGAAGACCTTTTCTAAAGGCAGCAACACTATACCTTGACTTGTAAGGTTTCTTCTTTGGGAGCCCTTGTTCCTTTGAGTCTTTCACAGTATCCCTTGCTAACCTGAATATGTTCTTTGAATCCCCAGAGCACCTGGCAGGTACTTGACTCAAAGGATGCATAAAGGCAAGTGCTTTGGGAAGTCAACAGGTGTAATCAGGAGTACTGAAATCTTGTTGTTGTTTATGTTTGCATTAAAAATACATTTCAATATTAGACACATTATTAGACCTGTTATACAAACACTGTAGGAAAATGATGTAGGGCATTTCAGTGGTGCTGGAGGCATTAGCATGGCTATACCTAAAGTCTGAATGAGTCAAAGTTAGCCTATAGTCTACAAGCACAGGTGGAAATACAGAAATGACTATCCCCAAGTGAATATATATGTACAGTGGTAGTAAAGGCTGCACTGGTCCTTAATCTAATAATTACTGTAGGTAGCATTTACACACTGGTATACAACTGGTTAAATGTTTTGATACAATCAATCAATTAAAATCTGCAACACCCCCACTGATTGGCTTAGTAAGGAGAGATTTTGGACCTTTGACCTTTTTATTGAGTATTTAGAATCTCAAAAAAGTACACTAAGTATACAAATATGTACAAAAGTAACCGGACACTTCTTTTTGAATGGTTGAGTTGCTTTACAGTGCAACGATTACTGACACAGGCCTTCAGTTGCATATGCAGCTTGTTTCACTGACATAGAAAAGCATTGCCAATACAACAGGACGCTTTGGAGCACCCACACATCCCGAATCTTAAGTCACCATGCCCAAAGATATATGTGGTACATAGAGGGGTAGAAAGCCCTGCAGCACTGGGCTGGCTGTGGAGCAGTGCTGGATCTCTAACCAACACCTCTGAAATAGGTTTGAGTGGTATTTTTGATCTGTAATTAATCATCCATTATCAGTACCTGACCTCGCTAATGCTCTCATAGCGGAATGCCATCAAATCCTCATAGCAATGTTCCAAAATCTAGTCTAAGGCCTGTGCAGAAGCAGCAAAAGGGAACATACACTTTATTATTATTTGCCTTGATTTAAAAAAAAAACAACAACTCTAAAGGATCAGGTGTTTACAAACTTTTGGACGTGTAAAACAATGTTTTGGTCACTTGGAAATGTAAAAATACAAGAATTCTGTTTTAATAAAACATATATACACATATAAAATAGTGCTTTTCTATACTATTCTGAAATCTCAGAAACGCAACCCTGGAGGCTGCCTGTGAACCATGAATACACACTGTAAATAATGAAGCTGTCAGCATACTCACCAAAGACTGCATGAGAGCCATTAATCCCAAACAAGCCATTTTCACGTGCAGCCATTTACCTCTCTATGCAGGCATGAAGACATTTCTGAGCTGAAACATGTGAGGGCATTTCCATATCCTGGATGTTTACCATCTTTCCAAACCAGAGCAAACTGAGTGGGTATGCTGGGAGTGGAGGAGCTCAGCACTGGGTCCAGCACTGTGGAGGAATGCATTGCAGCCTGTCCAAAACAGGGGGGAAGTGGCCTTTGCAACTCCGCCCCCAGAGACTGCAAAGTGGATTCAGATTTTATGGGCAGTCAGGTAACAGAGAGCACTTTAGGAAAGTCTTGTTTATTCCAATTTCAGCTGAGGCTTACAAGTGAACGAGTTACTTAATCTGCTACCTGTTTACAGCATCCTCAGTTTGCACATTTACAAGGAAAGGGTGCTGTAAATAAGTATATATATATATATATATATATATATATATATATATATATATATATATATACCATAATACTCATTTACAAATACTGCTCATTGTCATATACATATATGTGTATGTGAAAAAAATATATATATACATATATATATATATACACACACGGCTCCTGGGTGGCTATGCTGCGCTACACCGATAAGAGTCCTTGAGCAAGACTCCTGACACTACATTGGCCCTCCTCTGTAATATGGATAACCTTGTAAGTCGCTCTGGAGAAGAGTGCCAGCTTAATGCTATAAATGTAAATGTAAATATAGTCTGAAAGGCAAAGCTCGGTTCCAGGTTTCTCCTGGACGCCCCCCAGTCCAGCCAGCACAGCGTGGAGGATGTGTTCAACTCCATCAGCAGCAGCTGCAGCAGCTCACCTGATTCACCATCATTAAGCCCTGATTCACCACCAAACCAGGTGTTGATCTGAGGAGAACTCTAAATAATACCAGACTCCATGAGAGAGGAGAACTTTGGAGATGTTCTAATGATGAACACAGTGATGGAGAACCTCCACCACTTTCTGTAGGAGTGTTATTATTAGTGTTTATTCTAATATCCATGTTTTTCTGAGGAGATAAACACTCACTGACCAGATAACCAGAAAACTGCCTCAGACCTTTGCACAGTACCATATATACTAGGCTCCATTATCTTCCTGAAATATGCGTATTCTGCCTTCGTTTGTTCACTAAGACTTACCCACACACGGTCTAATTCCCCATCCAGTCCTCAGAGCTGAGGCTCCAGCTTTGTGTAGTTTCCTTTGCATATTTGTTGCTTCATCCACTAACGGTCTGCTGTGTCTGTCCACAATTAATGTGAAGTGACAAAGATCTATTCAAATATTTTCCCTTTCTCACATGGCAGTCTTTTACCTCATTTCAATTCACTGGTCGCCAGCATGGCACTCACCCAGAAGGTGAATGGAAAGGCCTGGAGTGAAAAGGGACTCAGCAGATAGGCTTAGGACACTTCTCCAGAGAAGAACCACAACGGTAGAGAATATTACCATTGTCTTGAATCAAGATCAGGAGGTTCTCATAGAGATGCTTCCACAGTCTTTTGACTTGCAGTGAATTTCTTGGTATTCAACTGGCAAAAAGAGGCGCTTTTTTTTTTGCTTTTTGTTGCAACAGCAGGCACTTAGAGCCGTCAACAAAAGGGAGGTTTGAATTTGACATCTCAATAGAAACCAGGCCGTGCGAGAAGCTTGGTTCAGTGAGGCTCCAATGAAGCTGCTACAGAGCAGCAGGGAACTGAAGCCTTCACAAAGCAGGGAGGATGATTTCTTGTCATATTTGCAACACTGGAAAAATATCTCAAATGTGATTATAATAACTAGCTCTTTTCACTTCCCTAAAAGCCTACTTTAGCTAGTGCTGATCACAATTTCTGCATAATTAAAGGGTTCAGATGTGTACAAAGTCATTCACCGAGGTTTGGTGTGAAGGAGTCAGAGTTGTTCGCGGTGGTGGTGAATGAAAGCAGGCGTCTATAGAGTTTAATGTCCTTAAAAGCACAGAAAGTTTTTTTCATTAAATGATTATGAATGCCCAATGACAAATTACACTGCTGTCCAATGAAAAACATGTATCTCCATTTTTGTCTGACTTTTAAATTTCCCCATGGTTTGAACCCTGTAGCTGCTTCAGTACACTGTGTAAATATTACTGGATGAATGGACTGATAGAAATATTCAAAATTACTTGGAATAAACTTTTAGTTTACATTGATTTCCATTCAAAGTCTTTTTTGGAGATATATGTTTTTCATTGGACAGTGACAATATGCTTTTTAAAATGATTAATAAATATATATTTTGTGGTTGGTATGGTGCAACAGATAACACCACTACCTGCTAGTGGGAGACTGGGGTTCAATTCCAGGTCTGGGTGTGTGCTGCGCTACACCAATAAGAGTCCTTGGGCAAGACTCCTAAGACTACATTGGCCCTCCTCTGTAATACAAGTAACTTTGTAAGTCGCTCTGGAGAAAAGTGTCAGCTAAATGTCGTAAATGTATTTATATATATATATATATATATAGTATTTTGCCTTATAAAAAAATATTTTGGGATATTGGGATTGGGATTGGGATATTTTGGCATACGGAAAAAAATGTAATAAAAATCAATAATAATAATATATATATATATATATTTTTTTTTTTTTTTTTTTTTTTTTTTTTTCCTGTATGCCAAAATATCCCAATACTTCAGAACTCAGAACTAAATGGGATCTTGCTGGCTATTTTGGGTGGTAAAGACATTGAGAATGTGAACTATTTACCCAACATTCATCCTAAAGGAAATGTGCTAAAAGATTCTGTGATTATAACAGAAACCTGTGGCATAATCGTAACTCTTTTCACTAGCCTAAAAACCTATTTTAGCTTGTGCTGATTCTTGTATTCTTGTAATTCCTGTATAATTAAAAAGTTTAGATGTAAAGTCATTCACAGATGTTTAGTGTGAAAAGTTAAATGTTGGAGAAATGTGTAAGGCATTGTTAGGCAAAACAGTCCCAATACCCAAAACATTTCTCAGAAGGCATGTGTGGGTTGGCTGGCTATTTTGGGTGGTGAAGACAACCTGGTTCCCATCGGGTCACTTTAGAACCACTGTAAAGAGTTTCACACCAAACTCACTCTGAAGAACCATTGCCTTTACTAAACACTTCGAGAACTTTCATCAAAGTTTAGACAAGCCACAAGGTCCTCAGGGACTTGTGGAGGATAGAGCCAGGTCTGTTAGGTGTCAACTCTGCACCAATATGTGCCAGTGCCGATACCTGCCAGTGAGCTATTACACCATGTAGGTGACCGGGGTTCGATTCCCAGTCTGGGTGCGCTACATCAATACGAGTCCTTGGGCTAAACTCCTAACGCTGCATTGACCCACCTCTGTAATACGAGTAACCTTGTAGGTCGCTCTGGATATAAGCGTCAGCTAAATGACAGTCAGCCTGGTCTTGTGGGGTGTTCCTGGTATGCAGTGGTCAGTATCTACCAAGTGCTCCAAGGAAGGACAACCAATGAACCATTGACAGGATCATAAACACCCAAGGCTCACTGATGTGATCCATGGAGGCCCCACCTCTCAACTTGGTTGCCAGTACCTACCAAAAGTGCTCCAAGGAAGGACATCTGCTGAACTGGTAACAGGGTCATGGGCACCTAAGGCTCATTGATGCTCATGGAGGCCTCACCTCACAACTTACAGGACTTAAAGGATCTGCTGCTACTGTCTTTGCTCCAGAGACTACAGGACACCTTCAGAGGACTTGCAGAGGCCATGCCTTGACGGCACGAAGAGGATCTACCCAGTATTAGTCAGGTGGTTTAAATGTTATGGCTGCTTGGTGTAAATGTCTGTGCCAAAAACAAATCAGCCTGAAATGATGACATCATTACTGCATAAAGGCGTATTGTGATTACAGACCACAGCCACTAGATGACGCTACATTTACACAATGGAAATTCAAGCAGGACCCATTCACAGCATCCACATAAGAAATGATCTAAACCAGATGAAGCTGTGCTGGATCCACCACTGTATTACCACATTACATACTGGATTATGGGCTTCACTTGAGGCAACGTGGGCAAAGTGGGACATAATGTCCCCTGACAACCTTCATTGGTAATTCAACAGATGTGCAAACTAAGTGTAGGAGCTGGGCCTACAACAGTGTTCAACACATGTTGCTTCTGGTTCATTTGCCTTCTCAATTCAGACCAGTGTGGTAGGCTCAGGCGCAACAGATGAGGTATGAGTATTTGTCATGTTGAAATTGGCCTTTTTTATGGGTTCTTGGAAAGGAGGACCAGATATCCAGCAATCCCAAAGCTTAAAACTGCAAAATACTGGATCAGCTCATTGATCTTTACTGCAGGACCTTCAGAAAGAGGTATCTGCAGCATTAGCCAGTTTGGCTTATCTCCACTAGTTATGCAGGTGGAGTTGAACATATTTAGGGTTAGTTTTAAGCCTAGTCCTGGACTATCTTGGCCTTTCAATGGGGAATCTTCAGTCAATTTACTGTGTAATCCAGGACTAGTATACTGTCCACCTTTAGAAGTTAAACCACTGAATAACGTCAGCTGTGTATTTTTATCAAATCCTACTCTCTTAAAAAATTAAATGGGTGGCAAAGGCATTCAATTTTGAGCAATGGCACAGAACCATTTTTGGTTCCATAAAGAACTTAACATGGACTAACATTTAAAAGGTTCTTTACACCTCAATTTGACCAAAAAAAGCTTCCTAGTGGAACCAAAAATGGTTCTTCTATGGAAGAGGTCTTGAAATCTGGACCTTGAATCCAGTGTCCATTTCTGGACTTTGTAGTTCTTGGTTAGTGTGATTCTACATGCCCAATTAATTACATTAGCTGGCCACTTTATTTCCAGTGATTACAAAATCCAGGACTGGGGAGTAGATTAAAGGTCCAGATTTGATGACCTGGGTTCTATGGCATTGCTCAAAGAACCCTTTGTAAGGTGAGGCAGGTTTATTTATATAGCACCTTTCATACACAGTGGAAATCCACAGTGCTTCACATAAACACAGAAGAATGAATAGAAAATTAAAAAAATGAATAAAAATAAAATAATTACTGGAGAACATTAAAAAAGCTTGGGATAACATTTACATGGACTACAAGTCATTTTCAGCACCAGAAATGAATAAGAGCAACCAACTTCTACACTGTTAAGTCAATCCTGTGAATATCAGCACTAGCAGACTTTGTACTTTTTACATTATGGCCCATCAATCAATTCGGAACAGTAAAAAATAATCTGCACATGAATGAAGACAGCCAAGGAAACCTTTTTCTAAAAAAAAGAAAATGTTTATTTCAGACACATTCTTGAATGTCAAACAAAGCTGCATTCTTGTAATTAGAGTGGTATTCAAAGTACAGTTAAAGGACCTTATGACAGCAAATACGAAAAATATTTTTAAAAACTAATATAACGCACTATAGATCTACATAAACCAGATAATTGTGCTATGCACCTTCAGAGAAACAGTTGTTCTCCTCCACCTTAACTGTTCCAAGCAAGAACTACCACTAAACAAAAGGAAAAAAAACTGAAGACACATAGTGTTAACTTTACAAAAGGAGAATAACACTGTACATCTTAAAAACGTCTCATATACACAGCCTAACAATTCTCGTTTCTGCTGTATTACGTTTGAAGATGTGAATCGTGTACAATTGGGTTTATGGCATGAACAAGAATCTAGGCTCCATCACTGGCTACTCTACTCATCATCCTCGTCGTCATCTTCCTCATCGTCCTCCTCCTCGTCGTCATCTTCCTCATCATCATCCTCACCCGCCGCCTTTTTAGACAATCCTGCCACTCCCTTGGTGCGATATACAGCAATATCCTGCAAAGATAATCTCGGGTCAATGGGGAAACTCTCTCTCTCCCACATACAAATACCTCAGATGCTTCCACTGAGAACCTGAAGGACATCCATCTCACCTTGTCATACTTCTCCTTCAACTTGGCCGCCTTTTTCTCATAAGGCTGCTTCACCTCTGCTGACGAGCTGTTCCACATCTCTCCCAGCTTCTTCGCTATGTCTCCGATGGACAAGCCTGGGTTCTCACCCTTAATCTTAGGGCGGTAGTCACCACAGAAAATGAAGAACGCTGACCTGAACGGGAGAAAACACAAAAAACCAAACAGGTGACCGGGTTTGTTTTAATGCGAGGATCATTTAGGAAGGTGTATGACCAGGAGATACGTACGGAGGTCTCTTGGGGGCGTTAGGGTCCTTAAACCGCTTCTTCTTTTCTCCTTTGGGTGGAATGTAATTCTTCATTTCTCTCTCGTAGCGGACCTTGTCCTGCTTCGCCATATCCTCAAACTTGGTCTTCTCCTTGGGCGACATTGTCTGTGGAGACAGAGCATAGAAGATCTCTCCTCAGAACCTAAAAAACTCGGGAGCAGATGGGAGCATCAGGCCGAGAGCGTCACGATTTGTCAAATAAAAAAGACGATAAATACCTTCCATCGCTCTGAGCATTTCTTGGAGAACTCGGAGAAGTTGACCGAAGCTTCCGGGTGCTTCTTCTTATGCTCCTCGCGGCAGGTCTGCACGAAATACGCATACGAGGACATTTTTCCTCTGGGCTTCCTCGGATCTTTCACCATCTTGAGTCTGAAAGGGGAGCAGTTATGAGATTAATGGCATTACATTAAACAACCGTGAATATCCAAAATACATGGAAAGCAAAGGAAATGAATGTACACGTAAATAATTAGGAGGATACATCTTGGCCAGCTGTTTTTATTACCAGCATCCTAACTCAAGCCATCACTTAGGACCAAGATAAGGAGACCTAATGGCCTAATGTCCTTCTTGAGAAAGACAAGGACAACCTCCAGTTCACCAAAACAAACCTTCAGACCATTTCCATGCTTCACCCTCATGGATACACATCCATGGGCATCAACGAGGCAGTCATGGCTTATGAAGACAGGGCTTACACTAGACTACACAGACTTAGCAGACGATAACACTAATTATTTCCCTCCATTTTGGAGCAAAATGGGCTTTCATGAGAGAAAGTCCCCCTCATTCGCCTCCTCCCACATTCCTACGGTGCCTGGGAGCTAAAATAAACTGGCTACGGTGGTCTTTTCCTCATACTATGCCTCCTTTCCCTTCAGATATCATCACGTCTACTATGAACTTGGTCCGTATCACCGTGTGTGTGTGCGCGCCTCCGCGTATTTGTCTCTTTGTGGGGACCCGGCCACCTTAAAACATGACGTCGTGGCTGATATTTATGAGAAAAACGGAATTTTAGCAAACATCCAGCTTTAACGAAACAATATTACTCCTTTTATTTTAGAATACTTTCATAATTAGGGTTGGTATGGGTGTATGCAGCGCAAACGGCGCCGGGCTGCAGAAAGCAACCGTAATACCCCACAAAGACAGGAATACAAATGACCCTGTGTGAGGAAGTCTCCGAATGGCCGCGATCGCCGTTTACTACCAGCTGTACTATCCTACCACCAACTCCTTGTAAAACCTTGTTATTCCAGATTTACGCTGTTTTACTCATCCAAACACACCCACGGTTGCTTATAAGCTCTTTATTGAGGTTCGCCAGGTGAAATATCGGTGTAAAAGAGGCGGAGCGGTGTAAAAAAAGGCAAAAAAACACAGCTAGCTCGCTAAGTAGTCCGCTGCCGCCGTGCCTCGTACCACAACATGGCTCCCCTGCTGCCTTTATGTCTGTGCGGAGCAAAGCCCACACAGAGAGGCCAGCCCGCTGGGAAGGGGTAAACACTGAGAGTCGGGATTTTACGCATTTTAATCACTCATAAAATTATCGCGGGTCGTTTTTAGATTAAACGCGAATGGAAATCGCAAAAAAAAAAAATAAATAAATAAAAATTAATGAAGACTCCCATCCCCCGAACATCAGCCATTTTAAATAACGCTATAAATGCATTTAAAAGGTAAAAAAAAAATAAAAAGCACCGTCTGTGCGATTGCTGAGCTGTTCTTCGCATTACTCGGGGTGTTAGACCAGCTCGCGGAGCTCGGAGGTGACATTGCTGGCGCTCATACACACACAATAGCTTTAGCAGTAGCCAGGTTAGCTCGGCGGTCGGGTGCATTTTATTTATTTAAAAAAATCCCAAAAATCGTAAAAAACTCAAATATCACCTGTCTGGTGCACGAATTACATTTTTAAATAATATTAGAGGTAATAAAAAAAAATAAAAAAAAAATCAAAGCACGCGCCCGGACTGCCTGGCTTGTCTCGCACACACCGAATATGACAAAGATGGACCGGTTTTCTGCAAATCTAATATGCAAACAAAGGAAATCTGCTCCGTGCTGCACCGTTTTGGGATTATATGTGGCCGAGGGGTGAAATCAGTGCGTTTTTTGACAGACTCACCCAGGAAAAAAGCCCCCCGGTCCGCCGCTCCCGTGTTCAGATCAATTGATGGATAAATACGGATTGGAAGTACAATAAACACAGTGGCGCGCGCGTCCTTCTGCCCGACAGAGAAGCGGACCCCAGCTGCGCTCCTCATTGGCTGCCGCCAAGTCTGCGGCGCTCCTGATTGGCTCCGGCCGCGTCTATAGCACATACCGGGGGCGAGGCGGGATTGGCCAGTTCGCGGAGAAACGTCACTGCATCCGAATGGCGCGTGAATCTGAACGGGGAAGGCTGCTGCGTGAGTTTACTGACAGGCTGAGATACGGACCGGTGATAGCGGGGAGCTGCACCACCGCACAAAGCATGGAGCCACACACTGGACCTTCCACACGTTTATTAGCGTGCTGGGTTATCGATTAGCCCTCGTGACCTCCTCCTGGGATTGCACAAAGCACTGGGCTGCACAATCACTGCTGCACACTGTGCACGTTATACCCCTATAACCATACCCCCTCATCCTCATCTCATACTTTGAGCACTTATATTCCTTAATGCATGTTTTCTATGTATTGTGTGTGTGTGTGTTTTATTTCATATATTGTTTAATTTGGGATTTGTTATATTTTTTGATCCTGTCTCTATCATCTCTATCGTCCTTCCTATCGCAAGTGTTTTTTACTTAAAATGCCACCAGAGACACATGCCTAACTCAAGGTTTACTGGTAAACACTCAGTTCAAGATCTCTATAATGTAATTTTTGTAGATTAGATATTAGTAGGAATAATACGGATATCTAAAATTATTGTAGGTATCTTTCAATGGACCTTTTACCAGTGAAATGTACTTATAGATAAGAGACACTGAGATTCCATGTAAATCAATAGACACATATGACTGTCAAAATTACATTAAGGATATATCATCCTGGCAGTACAGCCAATGTTCTCTATGTATTGTGTGTGTGTATTTTATTTCATATATTGTTTAATTTGGGATTTGTGATATTTTTTGATCCTGTCTCTATCATCTCTATCGTCCTTATCTTCATTATCATCTTATGTTCTATGTGACCAGACAGTCATCCAAGCATCTCACTGCTAGTTGTGGGGTGAATGTGTGTCAGTGTGACAAATAAACTTTTAAATATTGATTTTAAATATATATTTTAAATATTTGAATAGATATGATATCAAAGGACACATTGGAAACGTGTCATTATTACACCTAGAGCAATAAAGACCCCAAATTTGACAATTTTGCCTAGTAGAAATTCAGATTTTAGATATCAACTATGAAATTTGTCCTGATGATCTAAAAAGATAATGTATAAATCCATTCTGGCTAGTCATATTGCCAAAATTACATAATATTATTTACATAATTACATAAAATTAGTGTAATTCTGCTCATTTAAGACATTCTAATTTAGTTGTCACTAGTTCTAATGGGCATTTAAGATAAATATGTACAGAAAATGTAGCTATAGATGTCTACAGTTCGGTTTTGACGTGTAGGAATAATACTGATCTGATCTAAAACTAGAATTCTTAGTAAAATTGATGTAGTAGATGGATCGAATGAGCAGCCAGAGCTTAGTAGAATAAAAGTTGCAATACTTTATATACCTTAAATGTACCATTAGCATTATACATAACAGCTACTACGCTAATAATAATAACAGCAATAGCAGTAATTGATATATTATTCTGTAGTACGCAATAATACAGCTGGATATTGTAGCTGTAATTATGTAGCATCTGAGCCACCTCTGAAACCACCAGTCAACCACAAGTTTAACTCTGTGGCAGCACCATCTGGTCGCCCTCTTCGTGGCAAGTGTTTTTTACTTAAAATGCCACCAGAGACACATGCCAAACTCAAGGTTTACTGGTAAACACTCAGTTCAAGATCTCTATAATGCAATTTTTGTAGATTAGATATTAGTAGGAATAATACGGATATCTAAAATTATTGTAGGTATCTTTCAATGGACCTTTTACCAGTGAAAAGTACTTATAGATAAGAGACACTGAGATTCCATGTAAATCAATAGACACATATGACTGTCAAAATTACATTAAGGATATATCATCCTGGCAGTACAGCAAGTCAGAATGGCTTCATAGATCTGTAGATCTAATCTATTAATTACTAGTAATTAAGATAATATTACTAAGCAATACATTTATAATAGTGGTAATTTCATAGATAATATCTAATATTGGCATTATAAAGATCTGGGATTTGAGTGTTTACTAGCAAACATTGAGTTTGGCATGTATCACTGGTGGCATTTTAAGTAAAAAACACTTGCCATGACAAAGGGGACCAGAAAGTTAAATGGGATGTATTGGATAAACTTGTGGTTGACTGGTGTTTTTAGAGGTGACTCAGATGCAACCTATTAACAGCTATAATACCCAGCTGTATTATTATAAAGAATAATATATCAAGTACTAGTATTACTGTATTAGTAGTGTAATGCTACTTTTGAGGTATTTAAACTATTGCAGCTTTTATTCAACTGGAGTTCATCAGTAGGAAAATGCATGGCTTCTATCATCCCCTGTACCTGGCCTGCATCCTCCATGCTATCATCCCCTGCACCTGGCCTGCATCCTCCATGCTATCATCCCCCGCACCTGGCCTGCATCCTCCATGCTATCATCCCATGCACCTGGCCTGCATCCTCCATGCTATCATCCCATGCACCTGGCCTGCATCCGCCATGCTATCATCCCATGCACCTGGCCTGCATCCTCCATGCTATTATCCCATGCACCTGGCCTGCATCCTCCATACTATTATCCCATGCACCTGGCCTGCATCCTCCATGCTATCATCCCATGCACCTGGCCTGCATCCTCCATGCTATCATCCCATGCACCTGGCCTGCATCCTCCATGCTATCATCCCCTGCACCTGGCCTGCATCCTCCATACTATTATCCCATGCACCTGGCCTGCATCCTCCATGCTATTATCCCATGCACCTGGCCTGCATCCTCCATGCTATCATCTCTGCACCTGGCCTGCATCCTCCATGCTATCATCCCCTGCACCTGGCCTGCATCCTCCATGCTATCATCCCATGCACCTGGCCTGCATCTTCCATGCTATCACCCCCTGCAGTGTAAGGGCTGCATGTAAACACTGCAGTTCAGGCTGTCTCAGAGTTGTTATCCTGGTAGGCATGGGTAATGGATAATGCTATTTTTTATCTAATCAATATTAAATATTTTAACCAAGTTAAAAAGTCTTCTTGCTCATGTAAAACGTCCTGCAGTGAAAACTGGTACAAATGTCAGCAACAGAAATGTATATTTTAAATCCTATGCATTAGTAAAACAAACTGCTACATTAACAGGCTGTTTAGTGTCTGTCTCCTGTCAAGTCAAGTCAAGTCAAGTAGGTTTTATTGTCATTTCAACTTCATACAGAGTACACAGTGAAACGAAACAACGTTACTCCAGGACCATGGTGCAACATAGACAGTGCATACAAGACACAAGTGCAACACAAACAAACAAGTGCGGACAGACAACACAACACAGTACAGACCAGAGAATAATAAATAATTGACGGTAGTGTGCAAATTGTGCAATGTGTAATATATAGAGTCCAGTGAGGTAGTAAAGTAAAGTTATTAGTGCAATGACTTTGTGCAAAAATGCTTCCCCTTTTTTCCTGGGGTAAATGGTTGGAGAGAGAGAGAGAGAGAGAGAGAGAGAGAGAGGGAGAGGGAGAGGGAGAGTGTACATGTACCAGAAAGATATCAGTTCAGAAGTTGAGTTGTGTTGAGGAGTCTGATGGCTTGGGGGAAGAAGCTGTTGCAGAGTCTGGTCGTGTTGGACCGGATGCTGCGGTACCTTCTTCCTGATGGCAGGAGGGAGAACAGTCTGTGTGAAGGGTGGGTGGAGTCATCCACAATGCTGGTTGCTTTGCGGATGCAGCGGGTGGTGTAAATGTCCATGACGGAGGGGAGAGAGACTCCGATGATCCTCTCAGCTGTCCTCACAATGCGTTGGAGGGACTTGCGGTCAGAGGCTGTGCAGGTCCCAAACCGGGCAGTGATGCAGCTGCTTAGGATGCTCTCTATGGTTCCCCTATAGAAGAGGGTGAGGATGGGTGGAGGGAGACTCTCTCAGAGGGCCTTTCTCAGCTTCCGGAGGAAGTAGAGACGCTGTTGGGCTTTCTTGGCTGTAGAGCTGGTGTTCAGGGACCAGGTGAGGTTCTCCGCTAGGTGGACACCAAGGAACTTGGTGCTCTTAACGATCTCCACAGAGGAGCCGTTGATGTTAAGCGGAGAGTGGTCCGGTCTTGATTTCCTGAAGTTGACTGTACACCAGTCTGTCAGCTGCTGCACCTCCTCTCTGTATGCTGACTCGTCGCCTTTGCTGATGAGACCCAGCACAGTTGTATCATCGGCGAACTTTATGATGCTGTTAGAACTGTGTTTCGCAACACAGTCATGAGTCAGCAGGGTGAACAGCAGAGGACTCAGTACACTGCCCTGGGGTGCCCCAGTGTTCATGGTGATGGTGCTGGAGCTGCTGTCCCCGAACCGGACTAACTGGGGCCTTCCTGTCAGGAAGTCCAGGATCCAGTTGCAGAGGGGGGTGTTGAGGCCCAGCAGGCTTAGCTTCCTGGTGAGGTTCTGTGGGATGATGGTGTTGAATGCTGAACTGAAGTCTATGAACAGCATTCTGACGTAGGTGTCCTTCTTCTCCAGGTGGGTAAGGGAGAGATGAAGGGTGGTGGTGATGGCATCGTCCGTGGAGCGGTTGGGACGATATGCAAATTGCAGGGGGTCCAATGAAGAGGGCAGTTGGTTCTTGATGTTCCTCATGACTAACCTCTCGAAGCACTTCATGATGTGGGCATGTGTGTAAGTATATGTACATATGTGAGTATGTGTGGTTGTTTGCAAAGAAACACAGCCCTAGTGCTTATTCTATGCATTTATTAGTACCAATAATTCACTATTTTAGCACCAAAGAGCAGTCAGTTTGATAAAAAGAAAAAACTGTAGGACTGTTCTTAACTACCAAATTCCCTTTTCTGAGAGGTTTTCTTATTACATGCCACAACAACACCGATCAGCCAAAATGTGATGATCAAGCAGGTCTTGTGGGATGTTCCCGGTTATTGTCAGTACCTACGAAAAGTGCTCCAAGGAAGGACATCTGACATCTGGTGACAGGGCCAATAACACCTAAGGCTCATTGATGCTCATGGAGGCCTCACCTCACAACTTACAGGATTTAAAGGATCTCCTGCTAATGCTTTTTTCCCAAAAAACACCTTGTGGAGTCCATGCCTCAAATGGTCAGATCTGCTGTAGCGGTATAAGAGGACCTACTCAATATTAGGCAGGGGGTGTGTTAATGTTATGGCTGATTGGTGTATGCTGTTGCAAATCTGTATCATGTTGCAAAGTTTATTATTATTATTATTATTAGTAGTAGTAGTAGTAGTAGTAGTATATATAATAAAATCCAAGTTTCAGGAGAATTTTCTTATTGAGAATGTAATAATAATAATGATAATAATAATAAATTCTCCTGTAACTTGGATTGTATTATTATAATATATATATATATATATATATATATATATATATATATATATATATATATATATATTATAATAAAAGTAAAAGTAAATTTTTTATTTATACAATTAAGTAAATTAATTTATTAATTAATATAATATTTGTATGTATACAATTAATTTTAATTAATAAATAATACTTTATTTACTTAATTATTATAATAAAATGGCTAATAATAATAATAATAATAATAATAATAATAAAAACTCATAATCTCCTTTTTAAATACCCAGATCTACTGTACCAAAATAAAATATAATAAGAAATAAAAATAGTAATATTTTAATGAAATTAACTAAAATAAAATATTCATTCTAAATGTAAAAAGATTCATATTTATTTACGTTTTAGATAAATATCCATCAGGACTAGTGAAGAGTGAATAGAAATGTCTTGAAATTCACATCATATGGATGAGGAATGAAATAATTGTTAACAGCATATAGGGGTGTTCACTGCTGTGTGACCTGTTCTTCTCCAAATGAACATGGAAACCCACGTCCTTACTCAACCCGTGAACACAGCAAGGCTTTTTACACACTAAGGCCTGTTATTCAGGGTCTTCTGAACAAACTGGTGGGGCTGTTCTCTGGAAATAAAAGGTCATAATAACACGTTTGACCCGCCGGCAGACCGTAGACTTTTTAAGGGGTTAGAAGGAATCCAAGGACAGTGAGCTGTGAACAGTTCTGCTCTTTGAAAACACACCAGGAATCTGACCTAGACTTTCTGTTAGGACTCTCTGTTTTTCTCAAGCACTCATTTAAGGAGGATTTTAGTGAATGAGGGCCAGTGCATCCCACCCAGCAGCTAATTAGCTGATGTTGGTTGGAGTTATACTTGCTTGCTTCCTTTAAAAAGTCTAAATCCAACCAAACCCACCTAATCACCTTTTCCTAGCAGAAATTCTCAATTAGCCAGACTGCCAAGCCTAACTTCAGCTTCAGTTATCTCCTGGTTGGGGACCACTGTTCTGGACCAAGAGTGCATCAACAGCAGAAGCTAAGAAGCCCCACAGCAGCTCTATAAGCTCTATAAGGTGCTTGTACATCTACAGCCATATTTCACAGAAGTGACGACGTTCTTACTGGAGTGTGGGTTTAGCTCACTTTGCATACCTTCTGTACACAGTGCTCCTTCAGAATACATACCGTGTCATTTTCAGTGTTGGCCACTGAGTGGCGCTATGCCCTCATATTTCAGCCTTTACACTGATACCAGAAAGTGGGAAGAATGAAAAGTTACTGTAGTTATTTTATATGATAGAGTGAGTGATGCTTTTAACTTGTGTTTAATGTTATTAAAACACACACACACACACACACACACACACACACACACACACACACAATACATTCATTCACAATACGACCACACACAGAGTCCCACTGTTGTGCGTCTCCTATAGCAACGCCGTCTCTATTATGACCGACTGAACGTTCTGATCGTGGATCAAAAGCGACCAATAAAAAGGCGACCGCTACGTCACAATGCACCCTGCGTCATAATGAAGAAAACCTATTCTGGCAAGTAGCGCTGTAGCATTTTCAGCTTCACTGGTTCAGTCCAGGTCCAGCACTGGTCATACTGGTTGTTATTACCTCGTTTGTGCTGGAAGAGGACCAGGCGGTTGGCTCCAGGACCAAGGCATGGCGAGTTGTGGTTAGTTCCACACACTAAGCTGTACTTTTCTTTATTAATATGAATGTTTTATGCTAATTGTTTCCACAATTGTCACAAAATCTGGTCCATTTGTTAGTGAAAGGGGAATTCCACCAAATTTCCAAATTTCTGCATAATTGTACTTACCTATAAACAGATGTGAAATTACATTTTATGAAATGTTGTGGTAATGGCATACCCTGAAATGGGACGTGATGCTGTGGCTATTTACTTTTGGTTCCATAAAGAAGCATGTTTGTAGTAGAGATGTGTAGTACAGTGTGAAGAACCTTTTAAACATCTAAAAAACCTTCACCTAATCTAAGATCTCTTTGCCAATTTTAAAATTCACCGTCACACATCTCTCTTACAAAATTGCAACTTTCATGGAACCAAAAGTGAGGCAGTTTTCTGAGGCAGTTTTAGGCCAGTACATGTGGGGCAGTGGTGACTCAGCAGCTGGAGCACCAGGCTATTGATGACAGGGTTGTGGGTGTAATGCCCAGGCTTGACAAGCTGCCACTGTTGGGTCCCTGAGCAAGGCCCTTAACCCTCTCTGCTCCCTGGGCACGGCAGCAATGCCTGCCCACTGCTCCTGGCATGTGTACTCACTGTCCACTGTGGGTGTTTGCTCACTAGTGTGTGTCATGGTCAAAATCTGATCCGTGTCAAGAGCCCCTCAAGCTTTAAGTATTTAAGTACCCACTATGACCCACTATCCTGCATCATGTATAGAAGACGAGCATTAACATTTTCAAGCTGGTGAAATGACGAGTCTAACGGTTGTCCGAGCAGCTGACTGAAGACCTATCTTTTTCAAGAGCAGTTAATTACTGATCTGCAATTTCTGCAGTTATTAAAGGGCTTGTTATTGCACTAAATTTGCTTACTTTGAAGTGCATGGTGTAGTGTAGGTACTGTACCTGGCTGTTGAGTGTGTGTATTTGTCAGTGTCTAAACTTAGAGGCGTCTTTAGACTTTAGCCAATTCACAAGTTTGGAGTGGATTTAGATCTGTGGATAAGAGCATTTGCTAAATGCCATACATGTCCTGTAAGTGTAAAAGAATATATGACAATATTTTATTGTATCATGATGAATTTTGTTATTGTGGTAAACAAATTTGCTTTTAAGTCAAGTCAAGTCAAGTCAAGTGGGTTTATTGTCATTTCAACTACATACAGAGTACACAGTGAAACGAAACAACGTTCCTCCCGGACCATGGTGCAACATAGACAGTGCATACAAGACACAAGTGCAACACAAACAAACAAGTGCGGACAGACAACACAGTACAGACAGAGGATAATAAGTATATCATGGATATCGTCAGTGCTTATTAACTGACACTGATTAACTACACCTTTCATTACAAAGCGTCTAATCAGTCCTGTTTGATTGAATGTAGTGCAGCATATTTTGAGTAAAATTAATGGTACTGAAAATTTTTACGCTGTAACAAAAATATTGTGTTAAATATCATATATAATATCAAATGTCTTGAAAAATTGTAATACCATTTTTACCACATCGCCCAACTCTACAATATATGCTGTATAAGTGGTCGCTTAGTGGTTAGAGCATTGAATATTGGTTATTGATCACAGCATTTGTGTGTTCAATAGCCTATTCCGGTAAGCTGCCTCTGTTGGGCCCTTAAGCAAGACCCTTGACCCTCTTTGCTCCAGTGGTGATGCAGCATGGCTCACCCTGCACTCAACTGAATTCAACACAAGCCAGAGATTTGAGTAGGCATGGTTTTGTAACTGCGACCCAGAATGGTATGGGGTCGCTGCCAATAGGAAAATGGAATAGATTGGGAGATGCTGTCAGTATATTCTCATATGTAAATAAGATATATTGGAATGTACTTTTCAGTATATTGCATTTTTGTATGGGTTGGGTTTGGGGTGATTTCAAAGATGCCTCTGCTGAACTGAGCTAGGTTAGGTTGGGTTGGGTTGAGTTGGGTTGAGTTGAGGTGGGTCGGTGGCAATCTGACGCAAAACACAAAGCCTTGAGACAGTTCAGCAACTACGCTACTGTGTTTTTATGTAAGGAGCGCATGGGCTACGTTTGTAAAATTCGATGACACAATCAAGTATTTTCAAGATGTTTACAAAGAAAAAAATAGATGATGATGATGATGATGATGATAAACCAAAGCTCTGAGAAACGCAGATCAACAACTGTAAAAATCTGCTGAGACACATGAAAAAAAAAATGTATTGGACGAGTCAATATGACACTACAGGCTAATTTTGATTTAAAATTAAATGATGTAAAACCTGTTGGGTGTGGAGCTACAAAAAAATTAAATAGAAATACTTCAGATTTTTAAATGTAAAATAGATTTGATTTGCATGTAATGTTAAATATTTCAAATGTGCCATAAATAAAGTTATTTAGAATAGTTGCATTAGATCAGTGACGCTGCCAGAGGTTTTAGGGCCCCATGAAAAAATATTAGACTGGACCTTCTTTCTCCAAGTAAATGGCCACCCAGCCCGACCTGCTGGAAGATTGCCCGCTGAGGTCCCCCCTACCTGCATCAGACCAGCTGCCACCTACCAGTCTGACCAGCAGGCCCCGTCCCCACCACCACCCATACCAGACCAGCAGCACACCCTCCTACCACTGCTACCTGTTTAATGACCATGTTCAAACCTAAATGGACTCTTAACTATCTGCCACTATTAATATCACCACTATTAACCATCATTACTCTGACCATCACTGCCATGACTATATTAAGTTCTACTACACCATGATTATTATATTATGATTATGATCAGAGCAGTTCAGCAGTATAGATGGTTTGGTGGTAACTTTTATCAATCATTTATAAATAGTTCTGATCAGAGGAGGACGGGTCGGGTCCCCCTTGTGAGTCTTGGTTCCTCCCAAGGTTTCTTCCTCCAGCTCTGAGGGAGTTTGTCCTTGCCACTGTCACCATTGGCTGCTCACTGGGGGTCTTGGATCCTTCATGTCTTCTTATGTTATTTCTTTTTTTCTGTCTTTTACTAATTATTAATTATGTAAAGCTGCTTTGTGATGACAACAGTTGTAAAAAGCTATACAAATAAATTTGACTTGACTTGACCACACAATTTTAACAATTCTGCCATAATACTAAATTAGTACATTGTTAAGGGCCCCTGTCAGTTGCAGGCCCTTGCAGAACTCTCCCCATACAGTGTCCCAGAGCTGGATGTGGGTTAAGCTATTCTAATGAATCTTAGCAAGTCAGATTTGTTAACAGTGAAAATAGCCTGCCTGATGCCTTTGTAGGCATTGTAGTTCATGTCATCACCACTGATGATCACCAATTTCTCTACAGTTCCCACTTTCCAATAACCCACTCTGAATGACTTTGTTTATAGCTCAGTGTTTGGATTATGCAGAAGTTAGAAAAGGAAAAAGTGGTGTAATTCCTCTTTAGAAGGTTTAATAACATGAGTTATGGCTTATTTAAGGGTCTTATTTAATGCGTGGTGTGCTAAATGTCTTTAAGAAAAGAAATGGGACCCATATGAGACCTCCCAGAGAAGGGAGTTTGTATACAGACCCGGCTCATCGACTCAAGTTTTACGGTAGGCCTTCCATCTTTCAGTGTCCAATAAAAAGGTCGTTAGGCTTTTCCTCACAGCATTGTAAACATGGCTTTGGATGTGGTCTGTTTTGTGAAGTTCAATATTATGCCTTAAACATGTAGAATAAAATGCAGTGCGTTATAAATATTTCATAGAAGAATAATCATGTTTTTCTGTCACCCCATGACTTAAGACCCCTGACATCTAGGGCCTATAGAAATGTATATGACCTGGCTAATCCTGTGGGCATAACTGCATATAGCCGAGACTTTTATTGGAAGCCTCCGTCTAAGCCTGCCAGCATTCGGACTGGATCAGCTTCTGGAAACATGAGGAACAACCCACACCCAAACCAGGTGATAAGAACATAATGTGTAGCCATTTACACTAAGGGGCCAGTATATTATGGATGGCCTGCATTGTACCTGCAGTCTGGCAGTCACTGACCATTTGATCAGGTGTGGTGCAGCTGCCTACTAGCCCCCAATGAGCCAGAGGCCCTATCTAACGAGATATAGTGTATGTGATGTTTTTAATAACCTGTTTTAATACATAGAGGAGTTTATTAGGGCTTTATTTTGCCTGTGGAAACAGCTTCAGTTCTTCATGGCATGAATTCCACAAGATTTTGGAAAATTCCCTTTGAGATTCTGGTCCATGTTGATGTGATTGCATCATACAGTTCCTGCAGATTTTTATGTTATGTTAACACTTTTTATGTTACGAATATTAAAAGTTGTTCTGTTGGATTCAGACCTGGCGACTGGAAAGATCACTGAAATCCACTGTTAACGAAACCAGTATACAGCCCTATTCAGATGGGATTCGTTTTTATGGGGAGGTGGGCGAGTTAAATCATTATCCGAGTTTCTCAGAGATTTTAATCCCGCCTGAACGCACCATGTCTGTCATTTTTTAGGGCTGAGCCCTTCAGCTTTAAAAAAGAAAAGAAAAATAACCTTATTAACCCACATATTAACCCCTTAAACACCTATGGCTCGCCATTTCCTGTGGAAAAGGATTTTTTCAAGTATATCTCAAGTATGGAGGTGCTCAAGGATTTCGTTTTGTGGGCATGGCACCGCTACCTCAGGTCGTTCAAGTCTGTGGCAAAACTCAGTCAAATCCGGAGTCAAAGGACTCTTTAGAGGTGCTGCTCTTCTGTCAGCTTTAGGGAAGACATTGTTAGCCTAGCCTTTCAGTGTGAGTCCCTGGCCAATAATAGAAGAGTATAAGAAGAGCTCTGAATGGTAGACATCTATAATAATGATGATATTTTTTATGATGTCACCACATCTGACACTCTGAGACACTATGTTTATTGGGGCTTTAATAGTGATTAATATGACAAAGATGACTACCAAAATCTAAGAGATCTACATAACCAATGTGACTCACTGTCAGTTCAGGCCAAAAACCATCCTGACAGAAAACAGTGCGAACTGAAAACACACATACATTCATATAAAGGTGCTTCAGCTGGTTCTTTGAGTGATCCTGTAGAAGAACCACATTTGGTTCCATAAGAACTTTATTTCTACCAGAAGACCCTAAAGATATGAGATCAGTATTGTATACATTTAATATTGACAAATAATGAGATGGGAACAATGTTACCAAGTTAAAACTGTGTTGATAGATAAAGGCCCCTGTGTTGATGGGTTAGGCCCAGATCCTTTAGAAACAGGGTGGCGGAGCCAACCCCAGGCAGCAACCGGAACCAAACTGGTGGCAATGGGGAGAAGGAGGAAGAGATGTGATGTCACTTCTGAAAGCAACACCTGTGTAATTAGAGATATTTTGATATGGGTAGAGGCTGGTGATTGGCTGAAGAAATGTGACGCTGCATTAGAGTCTCTTGGTAAAGGGTTCAGTGGCTTCTTATAGGTCTAGGTCTAGGCCCTTCTCTTTATGTAAATGTTCTTTACTAATACAAAGGTTCTTCACATCGATGGCATCGCTCAAAGAGCCATATGTAGCACCATGTACGTATAGGAGTGCTACATTGTCCATGGGATGTAAAAGTCTGGATTATGGGGAGGACTTGATAGACAATGAAGCCAAAGCACACAGGGTCATATTCTACTTAATGTTGCCATCTACACCAGGCCTGTTGCTCTATAAATGGAACCATTGGACCACCACTCAGCAGATATTATCTGGGTGATGGACCATTGCCATCATTGACCCCAATAGTATAGTGAGGGTTGCACTGTGGCTCTGTACCCAACAAATATTTGGTGTTTGGTGGACTTATGGTGGTCTCAGTCCTTAATGGGTTAGATGAAGAATGAACATCCAATAAGTAAAACCTGTGTACAGTTCTCGCCTGTGTTCTCCTTTACATTTGTCACCTCTAGGCATTCCTGATATGGAGGCTTCCCCCTGGACTCAAGCTCTGTGAAAACCCCCCATCTGAGGAGGAGATCAAGAAGGTTCTGTCTGCTCAGTACAAATCCACCTACAGGACTGACTTTCTGGGTATGCCACAAGGTGGGCATACTAATTCAACTAAAAAAAATACACTATTTGGACAATAGTATTGGGACACTTACACATTCTAAACCCATAGAAAAATAATATGGATCTGGTCCCCCTTTGCAGCTCTAACAGCAGCAGGTCTGGAGCTCTGCAGGGGTTATTGAGTCAGCAAAGCGTTGGAGACGTTTCTGCACTCTGCTCTGAGCTCAGCACTCGGCCCTGACCCCGCTCTGTAACTTTACGTGGTCTGTCATTCTTTCACTAATGTGTGTAAGAAAGGCAAACTGCATGGCTAGGGGCTGAACGAGACTGAATGAAACACCCAATACTTTTGTCTGTGTGGTGAAAGCTGTGTTTTTATGGTCTTGCTTTTTGCATGACTTTGAGTTGCAAAGGGATTCATGTATGCGGAAATATTGACCTTCTTCAAAGTCTTGTGATCTGACCAACTGTTTGACAATCCACTATTTGTACTCGCTCTGTAATCCTGCTGTCTCAGCAGGATTCTCTCTGAGTCCAGCTGTTTCTGGTTTGACTGCAGAGGCTGTTATGAACCGGACAGTCCTTGCTCCTTTTAAGCACAGTTGTGATGCTCCTCGGTGCATCCAGACTGAGATGAGATATAACTACCAGAAGCCTGTTCTGAATGCGGAACTTCAGGGAAACGTGACCCGATATGGGTGTAACAGTCTGCATGATGTGCCACCAAAAGGCATAGGTACGTTTCAGTCTCGCATTTTCAGAGATTATGGAGACATAAGACAATCATATGGAAATTAAAAGTTTAGGTTCTTGAATGATCAGATTGGACGGGAGGAGGAAGGGTGGTACAGAGATTAGATTAGATTGGGGGGGTTCACAGAGCTGTAATGGTTTGCTTCAAATTAAATGCTAATACTTACTAATTAGGGATGTAAATATCTGAACCCTATAGGAAACCTATATTTGAGTTGATTAGATTAGTTGATTAAATGTATTTATAATATATTTATATAATATATATAATATAATATATAATATAATACATATATTTATTTACCTAAGATTATTTTTATTTATATAAGCTGGTTATACATATACTGACAATACAAATGGTAAGAAACACAAAATTAGGGGTTTGTTAAAGTCTGAATTAGAATTAGATATAGATATTCATAAATTATGAATTCTTTATAGATTATATAGATTTCATTATGGTCTTTATTAGTACATAATTGGAGGTCTTGTAATTTGAAAATCACTAATAATTGTGTTATCAGTTGTAATAATGCACACAATACATTTCATTACCACCCTGTTATGCACATGATTTAGTGTTGTTTAGTCTGTGATTCCTGAAGAGTAGAACCTATAGAACCTGAAATGTCCAATACACAACATGCAAGCTGGGCAGATGTTAGTTTAACCCATTTTTAATGCCCAGACACTGATAAACTTAACGTTTTTATGGACCTCATATACATATACGTATTAATATAGGGCTTTTTAGTCTCTAATTAGTGAGGAGTAGAACCTTACTGTAGAATATGGAGCACTTCTTGATGTATATGTGATTTTTATTAACTCAGTAAACTCACATGAAGCAATAAACCTGCCAATATCTAGAACTCATATCAATCAAAGTGCTGCCAATAAAAATGTGATTTTCACATAACAGACCTCCAATTGTGTACTTCATAAAGGTCATGATAAATAAAGCTTAGAAATGTTCAATTCAGGATTTATTGAACAAAGAACAATAACTTAATAATCCCCTAATTTGCATTAATGCAGGTCTACAACTCATGCAAAAGTGCAGTGGTTCACAACTACGTTTCCTTTGTTTAGTCCCCACTGTGGTTCACAAACACATCACTAACCAGGAGAGCCGGAAGCAGTTGACCACATATGATAGACACTTTGGAGGTAAATGCACGGACCTGCCATCATTACTCCAGACCCTCCAGTCTGAAGAGCTCCAACACTTCTGTAAGCATTTACCAAAAAAAGGTAAGCAGTATATTGATCATCCATTACACCAGTCTTTCTATATAATAAAAACATATCTCTACTCCGAGTGGTGCAGCAGAATAAATCACCACCACTATGACCCAAAGATTGCTGGTTTGAATGCCGGGTCATGCAGCCAGCCATCAGCAGCCAGAACCTGAGAGAGCACAATTGCTCTCTCTTGGGTGGGTAGATGGCTTGCTCTGTTCACATCAATTCAGCGTAATGCTGGCCGGCACGGGTGTCTGTTAGCCGATGTATCACCCCCCCCACACACACACACACAGACTATCTGTTCACTTGTTTTCTATGTTGTAGCTAATGTTGTAGCTAACTGTCCTCAGTGTTGAAGGCTGTAGGAGCAAGTTATGGCTTTCTCTGCTGCTGAGTGTGGTTATATGTGGGCTGAATGTTGTAGTGACTACTCTGCATCAGGTCTGACTTTGTAATCCGGACTTTCTGGGTGGACACTTTGCGGCCAATCAGTGACATTAACTGTTCCCTGTATATATATATATATATGTATATATTAGTACAATCAGTGTATAATAGTAATGCAAGTGTAATACTTATTAAATGTGTTTTAATTACACTAGGTTTATGTAAAATATGGTCTTAAATGTATATACAGTAGTAGGTTTAGTCTACCTAAGTATACTTCAAATAATTCCGTTTTAGCACAGTAAAGGCTTTTGTTCTATTTTTGTACAGTTAAAGTACAATAGTTGGTCCATTTTAGTCCTTTTTTAACTGCATTGATCGTTATGAAATGAAATTTGGTTTAAAAGTTCTAGTGATTTCATTTTCACATATCATTACACACCTGCATGTTCATTAACAGTACATGTGGCATGTAATATGTGATTGTAGCTTTCTGGAACAGGAAGCAGAATCCATTAAACCAGAAAGAAACATGTGCCTGATATATTTATTTTGTTGATGTCCAGAAAAGGTGATGGTGCAGGCATTTTTGCAGAAAGCCCCCAGTCCCCCTGGTCAAGTGAAGAAAATGAAGGACTCTTCAGGGGTCTCACCTGCTCCTGCAGTGCTGGACAGGATGTCAAGCTGGCCTGGGCCTCTATGAAAGTGCTGCACTGAGTCTTGGGAAGCATTTCTGATTGTGTGTGTGTAAGAAAAGCAATAAACAGCTTCCAACTCAACGAAAGACTGTAGTTTTTCTTCACAGTGAGTCACATCGTAAAGCCAGACAATAAAGGGAGGAGAGATGATTGAAGATTTGCAACAATATTTTCCAAAAGTTAACAACTTGAAGACTTCGCTCCACACTTGCTCCAATCACAATGTGTTATTTCGCTCATTCTAGATTTTTTCATGGGTGCTTTTCATGGCAAATACATGTAGCAAGATTTGATTCATCAGTCAACTCTGTTATCATCAACTGTTTAAACCATTTGACAGTGGTTGACAGTAGCCAAGTGTTTTTACAGCATTTTGTGCCTTAACTTTATGTTCTGACCTCAAACTAGTATGTGTAGTATATGTCATATATACATATTTCTCGGCCTTTCCCACCAGAGGAAGTGACATAACTACAGAGTGCAGGTCACATGTTTTTAAGTCTTTACAGATTTCATTCAGTTGACAAAACAAAGCTGACCAGTTGGACATACATATTATATAAAATTATTGAATTGACATACTCTACAGAAAATGAATAATCTATGCAATTAACCAATTAACCGTTAACAGAGTAAACATAAAAAAAGTTATATTTTATAATATTGTGTGTATAAATTGTGCATAAAAGATACATCAGGCATAAATTATGAAAGTTTAATATAATTACTAATATCATTCAAAACTGATTAAATAAATGTATTTTGTGGAAAAAAACTAAACCTTTATTTGGGAGATGCAAAATGAGGCCCTTATTCTGGAATAACCCATAATTTACTTTTTGTGTCAATGTCACTTGTAACTATGTGTCCAAATTATTATTTTATTATTATTATTATTATTATTATTATTACTATTATTAATAATAATAATAATAATAATAATAATAATAATAATTGCATTTTACTCAATACTGGTGTGCAGTGTTAAAAATGTACCTTTGTCTAGTGCTATAGTCTAGTTTCAGCTCTGCAGGAAATACCTTCACATTTACACTCTCTAATGTACCAAAATACTTCAGTACTGTAGTTTTTTTTTTAATTATTAGATGAAGAGAACATTTGAGAAATGTTCCAAACAGGAGCTCTTTAAATCAAGCAAACAAGTCAGTACCCCAACACCAACCTGACTTAAGCCCACCCTCTGTGTAGCCTGAGATCATTACTCACACCACGTCTTACAAACTTTAATGTTGGAACGATGTGTAAACTCTGACCCAGCGGCACCTACCAATATGAAAAAACACAGCACACATTACAGCAACTTACAATAACTAGCATAACATATGATTTTCAGTAGGTAGATCCTCCTTCCCAGAGTTCTTTGCTGCTACAGACCTCATTTCACAGTAAAGAGCTTTTTTGAGAATAACAGGATAACACTGTTGAAAAACTGGTTATTTTACCAATGCTTCTTTATGATATCAATAGTCAGATGGTTTTTCTATAGCTTCGCTCAAAGAACCCCTTATTTTGCCTTTGGTTTTATGAGTGCATTTCTAAAACTACTGTCCAAACTAACCAACCTGATCTTTAAAAATGTAAAATGTATAATGTTATACGTTCATACGTACCTGAGAGGAGAAACACCATGATCAAGAAGGTGGTTCACCCAGTGTGAGGCTCAGCCATTGCACTCCAGTTGTGCTGACCCCTGTGAATTCCCCAAATTTGGGAATCTCCACTGCATAATTTCTGGGGACTGTGTTTGTCCTCTCCTCTGATATTTTGTTGGGTAGTGGTGGCTCAGCGGTTAGAGCACCAGGCTATTGATGACAGGGTTGTGGGGCCACTGTTGGGCCTTTGAGCAAGACCCTCCCTGCTCTCCCTGCTCTCCAGGCCCTGCAGCAAATGGCATGCCCGCTTGTCCGGGCAGGTGTGCTCACTGTCACTGTGTGTGTATTTGATAACTACTGTGCATGTGTGTGCATTCATTGCACAGGTGGATTAAAGCCGGGGGCCAAATTCCATCTGTGTCCAACACTAATGGTGAATATGGTTCTCTGGTATTGTGTTCAGTTTCTCCTAAAATCCTAAATTCTTAGTCTAGTATTCTGCTGCAGCTGCTGCTGCCACAGATCCCACTAAGTGGTGTTGAATACCCAGATGAGCTTTCAGCACACAGGGGACCATAGTGTTGTGGCAGGTAAGTGGCTTGAATAACAAGTAATGTGACACTCAAGTGAGCAGTGGGTTGGACCGTGTGCAACCATGGCTTCTTCTTACCAACAACATAAGCAAGGAATCTCTGTGGACCAAGAGGTATCATCATTCTCAGGCGAGGAGAAAGGACTCCTCCAAAGTTCTTCAGGCATGCCTCTGGGAAAGAAAGCTCGGCCCACCTCCGCTCAAGGCCGGATCGAGACCCAGAACATACCAAGGTATGTGCACTGTTTTCGCTGTGCTGCCCTTGTAGCACTTCTGTCCAGACAGGGGGTTCCTATTCTCATCCTCAGGCAGGTCAGGTCTTTGACCAGCCCCTGCTGCAAGGTCTAATTTGCTCTGCTCCGTTGAGAGATGCTGGGGTGAGGGCCAGGGTTGGCAGAACATTGGTATGCAGGTATTAGCAGACCCTTCCTTTCGCACTCCCCTGTGTTTGGAGATTGTTTACTGTTTCCAGGAGAACGCAGCCGTAGCGCAGTGCGGCACATGCAGGAAGACGCCTGTGAGCTGGCCGCTAACCGCATCAACGTGTGTCCTTGAGGACTAATTAATTTGTGCTTTGACAAACGAGTCTGTAGAGCTTCTTTGACTTTTATTTGGTTAGCCTTGACCCTCCTGATATTACTGGGCCAGGAAATATCATTTGTGCAGTGTAAAGTTTTCTCTGCTGCAATTAATTGGGGTTTGCTTCCAGTGTTGGAGCTCCAGTATTCCACCTGTTGAGCTGATTACTCTCGTCATGGCTGGTTTTGTTGTGAACACATATTCAGTAAATGTGCTGTTTGCGGAATGCTGAGAAATCTTTAATAACTCTTATTAAATGTTATTCATGTATTCAAATCTCAGGTAGACGTAAAGGCCTTCTTTCACATTCATGAGTCCCTTAGGATGTCATTATAAGCTCTATGATGGTTCTTTAAGTATTGTTATAAGTTTTATTAAAACTGGAGTTTTTTTATGGTTCTGCAAGGGTTCTGTACTAAAGAAAATTGTTCAATGGCAATGACAAAGGCGCCATTCTCCCTGTAATAGCCAGTGGAGCATTAACATGATTCTGAAGCTGCTGTTTTAGGGTAAAAATGCTTCATACATTTACATTTATGGCATTTAGCAGACGCTCTTATACAGAGCAACTTACAGGGTTACTCATATTACAGAGGCGGGCCAATGTAGTGTTAGGAGTCTTGCCCAAGGACTCTTATTGGTGTAGCACAGCATAGTGGGAATCGAACCCCAGTCTCCCACATGGTGTGGTAGCTCAGTGGCAGGTAGTGGTGTTATCTGTTGCGCCACACCAACCATACATGCTGCTTTAAAGAAGTAAAAACTCTCAGATAGCATTGGTGTGTGAGAATCTGAGAAGTTCAACTTGGCCATATATAACTACATGAAATATCCATGTTGCATATCACCCTGTGTTAAACTGTACCCCACTCTCCCCAGTTAGCACCTATAAAATATACAGGACTCTGGAATAGGCCTGAATGTAAAATTCAGAATGGTGTATTAGCATAATTTCTTCTTCTGCAGTATTCTGACTGAGACTGGGCCTGGGCGTGGAGCTGCCGGACATGGGCTTTTGAGGCAGAATGGACTACAGCTGAGTCCCGAGGTCCCTTCTGCTGGAGGATCTGAGCTGGGCGAGGAGCGTACAGTGAAAAGTACAAACCCAGAGTGGCTGGAGAGGGAGCTGTTGAGGCAAGAGCACAGGCGACATTCGTTCCCTCTTAGAGAAGGTGCGAAACTGAACACCCAACACCGCCGCATCTGCAACCCTGCTTCTACGCTCTCCAAGCTGAAGGTAAACTCATGACCTCATGGACCTGCCTTGTAACTCGCTCACTCATGTTTAGCAGGCAGAAGATTGTCCATGACTAGCACTTCTAGCTTCAGGACTGTGCAATACTCCTCGAAATACTAGTGGTTCAAATGGTTCTTTGAGTGATGCCATAAAGCTTCTTCTATAAGACCACTCAAAGAACCAGTGGAACCACTAGTATTTTTAAATGCATTTTAGTGAGACCTGTTTCTAAATGTACCAAAAGTGTGCTGGTATTTGTTAAGACCACATGTGTGCAGATGTGTATTTCTGTGGGACAGGCAGTGGCCAATGTTCTTGTTCCTCCAAGTCTGGAAAAGGCTGTTGGTGTCCTTGTTCAGTGAAGCACTGCCGTCCCCTTCAGGCTTGTGTTCTTCAGCATCTGTTAAGTAATGATTGAAAAATATGTCAGCTTGTGTAAGCATGTTCTTACGGCAGTGAAGCAGATCTGCCCGTTCCACATCCTTTTGGTGTTTGGGGGAGGAAAGCTAATATAATTTATGCAGGGTAAATTCTGTTATTTAGAGATGATAAAAGTGGGGGTGGGCTTTCTGCAGCATGGAAGTAGACATAGATTAGGTGTTATGTTGTCCATTTTACATATTAAATATTATATATATTATAAAAACAAACAAATATATTATATATTTTATAACAAAACAAATCTGTAAAATATATTTTTAAAAATGATATATACACCAAATCTAAATGTGTCCAAATGGATAGTACTCTGGAGCAGATAATATATATAAAGATAGTATAAAGCGCCCAGCATTGAGCTGTGGAGCAGTGGAACTGTGTTCTCTGGAATGATGGTGGTGGTCCATCCAGTACTTTTGCTTGGGAAAAGTTGGGGAGTCGGAGATGAGGTGAGTTGGTGATGATCCAACACCCTGATCTCACTAACACTGTCGTTGCTGATGGCAATCAAATCCTTACAGCAATGTTCCTCCAAAATGTCCTAATACTTTTGTCTATACATATTTGGACAAATGCATTGAGACACCTGCTCATTCATTATTTTTGTCCACAGTTCAATGCACGAAGGCTTTATACCCTTGTAGCCCATGCTTGGCATTAGGCATGGTGCCAATAGGTTGATGTCCTATTCTATTGGCAGTACTTCTCCACAGGGACTAGGCAAGCTGTGTGCATGCAGTTGCACATCTGTGTCAGCAATGGGTGCAACTTAAAGTTGCTGAATGCAGTCATTAGAAGGGGTGTCCACAAACTTTTGCCAAGGGTCGACATTGAGAACATATTAAATCAACACAAACATCAAAGTGTTTAATATAGTAAATGAATAAGGAGAATCCCAATCCCAAAGCATTGCATTCTTCACTTAAAGCTCCTAACCTCAAGGTGTCACTGGAGCGCTAGGTATCTTCTCTCCGGGTCAAAAGAGCAATCATGCTCCTGTCCTCGAAAGACCGCCTTTATTAAAACTCCAATTGAACCCGGAAGCCTCTGGAGGACATCCCATGGGTTTTTGCCAGAAATGACGTTTCGAATCAAGTGTGGAATCCATTAATTTATTAGCCTGACAGGCCTCGGGACTGGCAACCAAGGAGGAGTAATCTGTCATGACCACTGATTGGAACAATTGACACCATACATTTGCATTATTTATTTAGCGGAGTGCTTGAGCTTGTACCACATCAGGTACAGTGGCCCTTCTTTGATTAAAGCAATTCTGTTTATACTAGAGGCAATTTGCCACCTCACTGCGCACTGAAATGGGTTTTAAAGTTTTGTTGTGTGTCTGCCATGGGCGTCCAAATTCTTCCCCTTATCAGGAATCTCCAAAGTGTGTAATCAACAACCTCTCCCACAACCTACTCTCCGTAATACATTGTGGCATTGAAGTTATTTCCAGAATATGCAATTAGGCTGGCGATTTGCATACGGCCAAAATAGTAGGCCGGAGTTTTCAGGTTTTTTTTTTCCATTTATTTTTATTTATTCATTTTTATTTATATGAAACACTTCTGCATGCATTTTTAGCAGGTCAGCTCTGCAGACTAGGAATTGGTTCCAGCTGGTTTCTCTGCATATTTTATACATAATTTGTATTTGTAATTAGCTGACAAATGGGACATGTTATAGTGTTATAGTATTAAGGAATTACATAGCGTCTGAGGAGCCCACATTTGCCTGGGTAATGAAGAATTAATGAGTAATCTTGCTCTGCTCTTTTCATCATTTTTCATTTGATTATTATGACAGAGCCCATAATTGGCATTGGTTTCCTTCAGAGCTTTGTATTTTCCTCTTTGCTGAATTATAAGCCCCCAGAATTAAAGGTACACTTTTGAAGCTGTGATTTGGTAAAGGAGGTTTAGCCCATCACCATAGGAAACCTGCCTATACACTGAATGTGTATAGGTATACTTACCATTCAGTCCTAAAAGGATGCAGCTGGGAGATGGGGCCAGTCTTAGCCTTGTTGGAAGGATCCACAGATGTGGTACAAGGGCTCATTCTTCTCCAAGAGGGCCTGTAAAGATCCTGATCATTGTATTAATAGACTTACCGGTACTACAGGACTTGCCTAGCTCTGGTTGAATGATGAATACAGCACTGTGGTGTTGTGTATGTTTAGTATTGTGTTGCTTACACACTCAGTTAAAGGTGGAGTCTTTGGGGGCGGAGCTTCTTCTTTAAATACCATGGTATGTCCTCTCGAAGGAGTTCCCTTCCTGCTATCTTGTGACTTGCCTGTACTTACCGACTAGATGCCTGGAGTAGTAAGAACACCAGCAGGAGAAATTGGTTAATTGAGGTCCAGCCTTGCTGCTGTTTGTCTAGCTTCAGGTCACTCTGAGGTACAGTGTGCAGTGTGCGAGCTCCAGAGCATGATGCTACCACCACCATGCTTAACAGTTGGTACAGTTGGTACGCGACATACCTCTGGTTATTGTGCAGCTCCAATGTTTGTCTCACCTGACCTTAAAACTTTCCTCCAGGCTTTTTCTAAAGGCTTTGTCTAGTTTGTTGGCTGCAAAGACAAGCTTGAAGGTGCTGATGGAGCAGGGACTTCTCGCTTCTCAGTTAATGGCAGTGTAAAGGTCTGTAGGTAGTGGGACTGGTGTTACAGCAGCTTCCAAGCCCTGGGAGACCTGTGCTTTGATGATGATTATAATCATCATCATCATTATTATTATTATTATTATTATTATTATTATTATTATTGTTGTTGTTGTTGTTGTTGTTGTTATTATTATTTTAAGCTCTATAGTGCCTTTTTACAATATGAGGGATAAAGAGAAGAAAAAAAGAATGACTTTAAGCAGAGATTTGAAGGACGACATGGTCGAACAGTTGCAAAGAGTATGAGGAAGAGATTTAGAGACTTCCAAAGTTTGGGGGCAACGGCCCTGAAAGATCTGCCACCCATAGTAGAATATTGAAGGAACAGTAAGGAGTTCGGAGTTAGAGGATCCAGGAGTACGAGAGGGATGATATAAAGAAATTGGATCAGAGAGATATGTAGGAGCCAGATGATACAGTGCCTTAAAGGTCATAAGAAGAATATTGTGCCAGTGCAATTGCGGGAGAACAGGAGTAATGTGAGCTGTGCACCTCGTGTAAGTAAGAACCCTGGCTGCTGAGTTTTAGATGTTCTGGAGACGACTGATCAGTTTGACAGGTAGATCACAGGACAGCGAGTTACAGTACTCAATGCAGGAGAGATAAAACAGTAATCCACTATTTAGCGTCACTAAGGGGGATTCCCAATACAAACTACACCAAGTTGGGACTGGTGAACGTGTTAGTTTTGACTTTGGCAAGATCGACTCACAAGTACAAACTCCAGAGGACGGAAGATCTCTGTACGGCCATTTTTTTAAGACCATTCCACAGCCGCATGGTGCGTAATGCATTCTGGGATATTTGGCTGTGCCAAGTCCACACATGTCACATCCTGATGAATTCGGACTGTACTTGGGTAGATATGAACTTTTGGGTGAAACAGTTTTTGGTCTGCAACTGATGACGTTTCACAGGAAGTCCACAGGAACACGAGTACGGACAAGAATACAGGCCGAGAATAGCCTAGCATAGGGCGTAACCAAATAAATATATACAAAAATAAATAAACAAAAACCCTAAAAAAGTGACTGACTTAAAGTGAGTGATGAGTCAAAGAGACTTTTCAAGGCTGATAGCAACAGCATCAGAGTCAACAGGGACATTTTCAATAATTATTATGTAGCCAAAGTTTTAAATCTGCTATCTTGTGACTTGCCTGGACTTACCGACTGGATGCCTGGAGTAGTAAGAACACCAGCTGGAGAAATTGGTTAATTGAGGTCCAGCCTTGCTGCTGTTCGTCTAGCTTCAGGTTGGTTGTAGTCGAGTCCATCTCTGCACCTGGAGTCCTTCCCCTTTATGGTCCACCTCACCTAGGGCATACATTCACCCGAAATCGCCTTCAGGAGTAGTAACATCCTTACAGTAGCCCAAGGTTTAAACGGTGTAAATGTACAGTTGTAGTCCACAGGAACACGAGTATGGACAAAACTAAAAAAGTGACTGACTTAAAGTGATTGATGAGTCAAAGAGACTTTTCAAGGTTTTTAACAACTTGGGCTGGTCTGATAGCAACAGCATCATTGTCAACAGGGATATTTTCAATAATTATTATGTAGCCAAAGCTTAACTTATAACCAAGGCAGGAAATGTCAATGTAAAAGTGAGTTACCTAATGTCACCTAAATTGGACTAAATTAGAAAAAATAAAAAAAGAAAATGTATTTTTTAACATTTAAGAAACGTTTGCATGATGTAAAGGTTTTATTTATTTATTATTATTTTTTTATATTTAATATTTCTCCTAGAACTGTACATTCAGCTCAAGATCCATTTTCAAGTGTGTAGTAGTGGATTGTGGCTCAGGTCAGCAGAAATTCTCTTGGATTTATGTCATGCTACTGCATGTGCATGAAGTTTGTTGAATTTATGACTGCAGATGCTGCACATTTGCATTTCTTACAATATCCATTTATTTCTGAGTTCATATGAGTAGCATTTGTGTGAAGATTCTGTGGTTTGATCTGCCTCTGACTCGATGTGTTGAACATGTTGTGAGATTTGACCTCAATCTCGTGCACTTTATTTCTTGTTCGTAATCTCTCAATTCCTGCCTGACACTGACTGATGAAGCTATTAGCTTCTTGATCCTGAGGATAAGGTGGGGGGGGGGCATTTATCATTCTCAGAGGCCAAGGCTGTACCCACCGTTTATTCATCAAAGCTGGATCAAAGCGTCTGAGATGGATTAAGCAGTGCATGATCATTTTCCACACAGCCATGACATTGTACAAATGTAGTTGAGCTGGGGCAGGGGGGTAAAAATAACTTCGCTTCAGTGAAAGTTGGGGTACTGCATCAATCTCGCACTCAATTAAACTGGAAGTATGAGGGCAAAAATGTACTTGAGCGAAAGTCAAATTAAGGGTCTTTAAGGGACTTTTTACACAACTTTTTTTTTTACAGTAATGCTGTGGGCGAGCTGATCGCACTCTTCATCACCGAGATGATCCGGCTTAGTCTGCTTTATCTTAAAGCCCCAGGGAACCTAATCATGTTTTCTTTCTAAGCAGGCTAATTATGCTATTGAGGCCATACAAAATGACTTGCGCATACAGTAATTGCAATAACCAATAAATAACCAATATAATTTTCCATATTTCGCTGATCTTCACGTAACAGAGAGGCATACTTGCTTATGTGAGCAGTACCTGAACCACTCTCAAGGCTGAGGTGATTTTTCTAACACTTTAACAATGCTTTGCCACCACCTCTGGGCCATGACCACCACGGGCCCGACTACAAACATTTTTAATCTAGGAAATGTTTATATATTAAAGAATAAACATTTTCTCTTAACTAATGTATTCATTTATTAACTATTATTCAATTAGTATGATTTGTTATTTAAATGGCCATATACAGTGTATCACAAAAGTGAGTACACCCCTCACATTTCTGCAGATATTTAAGTATATATTTTCATGGGACAACACTGACAAAATGACACTTTGACACAATGAAAAGTCGTCTGTGTGCAGCTTATATAACAGTGTACATTTATTCTTCCCTCAAAATAACTCATAAATATACAGCCATTAATGTCAAAACCACCGGCAACAAAAGTGAGTACACTCTTGTTGAGGTCTGTTCTGAGTGGACCCTGCTCTTTTAAAACGCTGGATGATCTTGACCACTGTGCTGCAGGTCAGTTTCAGGGTGTTGGCAATCTTCCTGTAGCCTTGGCCATCTTCATGTAGAGCAACAATTCGTCTTTTAAGTTGATTGCCATGAGGTGCTATGTTGGAACTTTCAGTTATCAGTATGAGAGAGTGTGAGAGCTGTACTACAAAATTGAACAGACCTGAGACCTAGTAACACTAACGAGTCACATGACATTTTGGAGATTGGACACTGGACATCTTTATAAATATTATAAAATTAATGAAACTTAAAAAACATAAAAAAATCATTGCTTTTAAGATTTGTAACAAGCACTGTTACTGTTTTCACTGTAGATGATAATAGTTCAGCAAACCAATATTTTACTTACTTATCTTTTAGTTTAGGGGACATATTTTAACATCTCACTTTTTCAGTGCTTTTTCACATACATGTGGTACCTACAGTGCCTTCAAACCCATAAAATGGGAACTAAGACGACCCTGGCAGGTTTTGTGGTCTGCCTAGGAAAGAAAACAGCATCAAACTCATCGTTCAGATCTGAATCGGCTTCCTAAGTCACAACCCATTTCATCTGAATTATACTGCACTATCCAGGGAGCTTAAAGTGGATCAGCGCTCAAATGCGCTACCACTATGGAGTTCGATTTAGCATGTTTTGGAGGAGGTAGTGGTAGGGCAAGTTGCAATTGGGTAAGTCAGTTGGCAGAACTAAATTGGGAGAAAATGGGAAAGATTTGACAAAAAAATAAATTAAAAGAATTATACTGTCCTCCTATCTAAAGATCTCCACACACTGCTTTATGAAGGTTTTTTATAAAGCAGCTGTGGTTGAAAAATATTTTTATTCAACTTTGTCTGCAAAAAACTGCATCATAGTGCGCAGTGGTGGCGCAGCGGTTAGCGCCGGGATATCGATAACAGGGTTGTGGGTTCAATTCCCGGGCTAAGCAAGCTGCCACTGTTGGGCCCTTGATCAAGGCCCATTACCCTCTCTGCTCCCCTGGCGCTGGAGTTAGCTGCCCACCGCTCTGGGTGTGTGTGTGTGTACTCCCAGATGGGAGGACACATTTTGCTGTACAGTGTACTCTGTACAGTGACAAATATGTGCACCTTTACCTTATAAGTGAATATCATAAGTGATGTTGATTTGAAGAGCTCAGAGAGGTCTGGTACATCAGTATCCACCACAGCTAGAGAAAGAGACAGAGAGAGTATGTGGAGTGGTTGTGAGAGTGAGAGAGAGAAACAGAGAAATGTGAACTCAAGGTGAAGTAAATGTTAGCTGGTTAGTGCAAACATGGACAAATGAGGCAAATCACAGGAGACCCCATGTGATGAAACTTGTGGAAAATGGGTCAAATATGTCACACTTAAACTAAATCAACATTATAAAAGAGAATGAAATATTATTTACAGTTGGAAATGAACCCGAGGAAACGTAGTAGTATTCAATTTCAGTCATACTTGAGAAAAGTACAGATTTACTAAATTAAGCCTTAAGTTTAGGCGCATTTTCCACCACTGAGCTCCGTTAACTAAAAAACTACAAATTGTAGCTGTAAAGTCTGATAGAATAGAGACTGTCAGGCTGATATTGTGCTTGTGCCAGCAAAACAGCATGGTCTAATTTGATGAAAGTGCACTGCTGCCTTGATGAGTCCAAGGATCAAGAAAAGTGACAGGCAAAAGACGTGTACCCTACTAGTCATTTGACAGTGTGTCACTTGTACTGTCATACTGTTGCTTAGTAATGAATGACAGATAGCCTACAGTGCTTGCTTTTTCAGTCCTTACTTAATTGACAATTTGACGTAGGACGGCATGGCTGGTTAAGGCAGGGCGTTCTGTAATTTTACCAGCATGTCTCTGACATGCTTTGCAGTGGCAGTTCTGTTATAAATGTATTGACAGACAAATCAACCACCCCCCCCTCCTCCTCCTCCCGGCCCTCCAGAACCATCTCTGCAGACCTTTCCTCACTGCATGAATGCTTCTCACAGGTGAAATTGAATAGTACGTTGCTAAGAAACCACGTCAAATCCAAGGAGCCCTATTAACATAAGGAACTCGTCTCCTGTTCCTTTTGTATCCACGCTAGCGGGATGTTCCTACCTGGACCAGCTGCCTTCACATAACATCTAATTTACACGCACAGTGGACTCCCTGATGTGCTCCTATTTCAGCTAACACAGTGTGTCCACATGCTTGTACTGTTCTTCCTTCCCTTGCTTTCTTGCTCGGCAGCGTTCTGAATTTATTAATTGGCTGGTAAGTGAAGATCTGCTTGCTGTGCCAATTTGGAGTGTGTGTGTTTTATACCCCTTTTTTTGCAGTGCTCTACTCCTACTCACCTTTGACTGGAAATAACCCAAAATAAATGTAAGCTTATTAAGTGTGAATGGAGGCAAGGAGGAGATAATTGGTGGGGATCAAAGATGTGACATTGTGCATGTTGAGTGTGCTGCTGTGTGAACTGCTGTCCTCTTATAGGTGTGGATCTGTGTGTTCATTTTAAGCTCATGTTATTGTTCATTCAGTTTATTTGCAGTATTTACTGTATACACTCTTCAAATGGTTTATTGCCGTAGTTCGATTCCATAGAAGACCCACTTTTGGGTCCATGTTGGGTAATAGAGATGTGTGAGGGTGAAGAACCTTTCAACTGGTAAAGAACCTTGGTGGTAACACCACTACCTGCCAATGTTGCACCACACCAACCCCTGAGACCAGGGTTCGATTCCCAGTCTGAGTGACTGTGCTGTGCTACACTAATAAGAGTCCTTGGGCAAGACTCCTAACACTGCATTGGCTCACCTCTGTAATATGAGTAACCTTGTAAGTCGCTCTGGATAAGAGCGTCAGCTAAATGCCGTAAATGTAAATGTAAACCTTCAGCTTTAAGAGGTTCTTCAAACTCTCACGTCTCAAGCTTGAGATCACACATCTCAAGGCCCAGTTGCCTTGCACTTTGTTCTTTAAATGGCCACATATAATATTTATATTAGCTAATACTAATGAATAGTCAAAAAATATTCAAAACAAGAATGTGCCTCTTCCCACATTGGTTCAATACGGGGGCAACATTTAAGTGCCAAATAAAGGATGATTCTGCTCTTTACAGGAAGGGTGGCAATCCTATTTGTGATCTTTAAAGCTAAAGCTAACCCAGCCAGCATCACCAAAAGGTAGCAAGCTAGTTCTTCTGGCTGTCCCTTTTCCAATCTGTCATCTGTCCTTTGTCCGTCTGTCCATTTGTTTGCTCGTTTCTACATTCATCTGTCCCTCCCTGAATACACATCAGCAGCAGAGTGAATGTTAGCTTCATTTAGTTTATTTGCAGTATTTACTGTATACACTCTTAAATTCTTCAAATGGTTTATTGCCGTAGTTCGATTCCATAGAAGACCCAATTTTGGGTCCATGTTGGGTAATAGAGATGTGTGAGGGTGAAGAACCTTTCAACTGGTAAAGAACCTTCAGCTTTAAAAGGTTCTTCAAACTCTCACATCTCAAGCTTGAGATCACACATCTCAAGGCCCGGTTGCCTTGCACTGTACTTGAGCACGATTGTTCCCCCCTTCCCCACTCCCCTGCTGACCTGCAGTCACATTGCTTTTAACACTATATGGGTTTTTCTTCAACTTTCTGGGTTGAAGAAACGTGTTGCTACCTGATCTGCGTCATGTGCCTGAGGTTTTTAGGCCCGCTGATACACGGCACTCTCACATGCCTTATAGATTGACCACTTATGCAACACAGCAATGTTCTGCTAATCGTGTTGGATGTAGAAGAAGACTAGGAAGGCTTTTTATTTGGAAAACACTCTCAAAATTGACGTTCTTAAAGTAGTTTGTAAATCACTAATATCAGTCATTATCAGGATATACGATTAGCAAAACATCACTGTACTAATTGTTCTTCTTCATAGATTAGCTGAACACAGTGATGTCCTGCTTATCATCCTGCGTGTACAAGAAGATTTTTATGAAGGCATTGCCATGGACATGTTCCATGCTCGGGCTCAGTTAGCAAGCATACTAGATACGTACTGTGTCCGAATTCAACTGAACCGTGCCCGGTCCCACCTCTTTATGGCATTGCATGATTACACACTACTCAGATAAACCAGGATTTGGGGAAGAAACATGCTCGGGCATGGCACAGATCATGGTAAATTTCCAATCAAAACAGCCTTTAAGTACAAGTTCTTGTTTCTGAGAAGATCAGATAAGAGACTTCAGCTTTCATAATAATAAAGGAGAAATGCAAAAGAAAATAACTGAAAAAAATGAATTCTTACATACAGACAAAACAGGATCTGTATCTATCATGCAGGACAGGACAGGAGGTTGAGCTACAAAACTGCCCCAATCAGATAAAAATCAGATGATCTTTAAAAAGAGAGAAGAAAATCAAGCTCCATTCTAGCTTCAGATCTAAAAAAAAAAAAAAAAACATCCACAGGTTCACTGTGAGAAGACGTGAGTCTGAAAGGATGTGGAGATGATCAAGAAGCTCTTACTGAGAAAAGCAAACAGACAAACAAGAGGAAATCAAACTGTTGAGGCTGCTGGTGTTCTCAAATCAATGGACTGACAACCCCAGAGTCTAGACCTCAGCATCATTAACTGTTCTGGGTTGACTTTGATGGCTAGAAGCAGAAAGCAGAAAATGCTCCAACTTTTAAGCCTGAACACTGGAGGTGTGGACAGAACTCCCTGCAGATTTCTGCGGAAACACTGAAAGTAAATCTTCTGAAAAAAATAAAAGCTGTGATAAAGGTAGAGATGGAGATCTAAACACTCAAACATCTGATATTAATTTAGTTGTTGGGGCTTCTGGGTCATTTTTGCTAAATATGTGTTTTGTGTTTTTATTCTGACTTTAAAAAGGAATAACTAAAAGGAATAAAGCTGTTTTGACTGGAAATTAAAGAATATAAAACGTTTGCACAATACTGTACAATCTATCAGTACGGGTATTGAGGAAAGTAAACTGAAACAAGGATGTGTGATGTAGCCTATGTTTTTTTTTATTAAATTAAAATTCACGTGAAACAAGTAAGTAATACTACACTTTAAATTAATTAATAATTTTAAGTTGTTTTTTTTTAGCAATGCCACCGAATATCTACTTCTGTATCTATCACAAACTCTGAAAAGAGATTGTGAATGTGAGGAACCTTTTAGAAGTTTAGACTAGGAAACTTCACATAATGAATTCTGATTACACAGAGTTTCTACATTTGAACTTTCTTCACACAAACCATTAATAAAAACCATGCACTGAAAGGTGCTTGAGGGAATAATAATATGCAAAATTGCATAATCTATGCAAAATAAAAGGTAACAGTTTGGTTTCTTTATTCAATAAAGTCTGATTTATTCACTATGCATTAAACTTATTCATTATGACCTTTATTAGTACATTATTGGAGTGCATATTGCTGGTATGTGGTGACTACTACTTTTAACAAAACACAATACACTCTTTGTTACCACCCTGTTATGCAAATTGTTTAGTGCTGTTCAGTCTCTTATCAGTGATGAGTAGAACTTATAGCACCTGAAATGTCATATCAGGCAAGATGGGCAGATGTTAATTTAGTTAATTTAAGTAGTTAGTGATAAACTGAACTTTTGTACAGAACAGATATGATGAATTTGTGATGCAAAATGACTTATTTCGAGATTTTCAGTCTCTAATTAGTGATTATTGATGTATTTTGACTTATTAAACTCTTATTAGTTTGATAGAGTCAGACAAATCAATAAACCTGGCACTACCTAGAACCCACATTAACCAACATGCTGCCAATTACACACAATACACACTAATAACATGTAAAATACTATATATAAGAATCTGGTCAAAACATCTGGGTGGTAACAGGGTGATAACAAAGTGTGTATTGTGCATTGTTACAAATAATAGAGCATTTTTGGTGATATGAATCATTATAAAAGTAACAATAAAAGTAATAAATGTAATAATGAATAATAGTGAAGAAAGCTTGATGTATATTGAATAAATCAAATAGAAATATCCAATTAAAATGCTATTTAACCAAGAACAAGACCTTAACCATCCACTAATTTGCATTCCTTAAAACAATGTGTTGCCAAAAGTTCTTCCCTCTCTACAGATCGAGCAAAAAGTGTCTCTTGAAAGTCTCACAAAGCTGAAACTGGCCTTTGAGGTAAGCCGTCAAAATATCATCGCACTGTACTTTTTGTATATTTTAGCATTATAATAGAGCTGTCTCCTGCAAACCTCTCTCTTGGGCAGGATTTTGAAAAGGCTGGCACCAGATCTCTCGGCCTCCCGCAGTTCAGGCTGACCATTAAGAAGTGTTTGGGTCTGCGTGATATTGTAAGTCTTAATGCAATCAATCCAGTACTAGAGAAGTTAATTACTATTCACACGTTCCTTTGCCCGAATGGCCTGAGTGTGTTTGATTAGAGCGTATTGTTTGATTGCAGGTGAATTAGGAAAGGTCTAAGACTGTTCACCATGCGATAATGATATTGCACTGTATCTGCTCTCGCACTCATATATTTCCCTCCGACGTCTCTCTCTAAATGTCACAGAGCGACACTCAAATTCGCGAGCTCTTCATGAAGATCGATTACTCTGGACAAGGCAGCGTTGAATGGGTATGAATAATACAGAGATAATATACAAGTCACAAACTCCACCTCTCTCCGTCTGGAAATAAACAGTTTTATCTAATGCACTATTGCCTATTCCACACACATACTCTCAAAATGAGCAAGCCTCAAACACTCTGACAGCTAAATAGACGTGGCAAGAGCCAATACTCTACTGAGAAGAGAAAGATGTGAAAATCAGACAGACCTCTGAAACATCTGCTACACCTGAAACATACTTATGTAATAACCTGTGATTGAACCTTTGCAAATCCGGGATTCTTCGTGTTTAAAGGCCCAGAGTGGTCCAGCAGAATAAGGCCGCAGTGACATTGCATCGGCAGTCTGGAAAAAGAGGCGATGCCCAGAGAGAGCTCAATTGGCCTTCCTTTCTCCAGGGTGGGTGGATGGCACGTTCTCCCCACATCACCCCAGTGCAGTGCTGGCCAGCACTGGCATCTGCCAGCTGATGCATCCAAACCCGGTACACAGTGCTTTCCTCTGAGCGTGTTGGTTGCCCAGTGATGTTGCATCGTTAAAAAGAGGCAATGCCCCGAAAGAGCTGCAGGGTCCAGGCTCTCTCCAGGGTGGGTAGAGGGTGCTTTCTCACCACATCGTTCCAGTGCAGTGCTGGCCAGCACTGGCGTCCGCTGGCTGATGCATCAGAGCTGGGTACATGGTGCGTTCTTCCGAGGGTGTTGGTTGCCCAGTGGCGTTGCACCGGCAGCAGTTCAAAAAAAGAGGTGATGGCTGGCTGTGCATGTGTTGGTGGAGGCGTGAGTCAGTCTTTAGCCTCCCAGTGTTGGGAGCATTGCATGCGATGGGGAGAATATGTATCGGTTGGGTAATTGGCGATGCAAATTAGGGTGAAAATAAAAAAAAATGTTTATGTGAGATGTTTTCTTTTCATCATTTTGCATGACAGGTCACCACCTCTGCATAGAAACACGATTGCCCACCGCAGGTGACCCTGGTGGTTGATTGGTATAGTCATAATAATACTCAGAACATCTGAGTCCAACAAGATAACACAGTAAAACAGACCAGAACAACAGAAGATGTTATGAGAAGGTTGCTTTAGGTCTAGAGTATATTGCAGTCTAGAGAGTAGAGATGGGTTTTAAGATCTGATTAAAATACGGAAGAAGAATTAGGCTGCCGGACTGGTGGAGGAAGAAAGTTCCAGAGATGATGAGAAGATCTACCCTGAACACCAAATCTATGGAGCTTTAATGAGGACGAACTTAGAGTGTGAGTGGGTTTATAGGGAAGGAGAAGATAAGAAGGAGCGAAGTTGTTAAGAGCTTTATACGTGAGCAGGAGAATTTTAAAGGGAATGCGGTACTTTTACAGGAAGCCAGTAAAGACTTTGGAGAATAAGTGTAATGTGGTTATGAGAGAGAGAGAGAGACAGAGAAGATGAGCTGCAGAGTTCTGGACCATCTGAAGGGAAGCTTGTGAAGGGAAGAAAAGCTTATGTCGGCGAGAAGATACAATACTTTGGTGAGAAGTAACAGTGGTCCAAACAAGTAAAGATGAAAGTATGTAGGCCTATAAGAGATTCAGCTGCAAACCAAAAAAAACAATGGTCTAATTTTAGCTGCGCTGCACAGGTGATGCTTTAACAATAGAGGTGACGTGGGCGTCGAATGAGAGTTGGGTCAAGGATTTGTTCTTTCTGGTTATGGATGCTGCAGTGAAGTTGACTAGTTGGGGGTTGTCAACATCAGCATAGCGATGTCTGTGAGACATAAAGATTCTTATCTGGCCCCCTCAACCTGTAACCAGCCCACACACTCACACACACTCCTCTTACCTACATTAAACCCTGCAGTCTAAGGCTACATCCACATAACAAGCCTCATTAGTCAATTCCGATGTTTTGCTCAGATAAAATGTGGCTGGTTTGCATTCAGAAATGTAAGTGATGACCACATATGAAAGTGACTCAAATCTGATCTGAAAAGAAGGAGCATTGCTGTGAGAATTTGATTGCATTCAGACAATGGCGTCCGTAAGGTCAGAATGTTGGATGATCACCACCCCACCTTCCCAAACTATCCCCAACTCCTTCCAAAAGTATTGGATGGAGCACCATCCATCATTCCAGAGAACCCAGGTCTTCCACTGCTCCTACCCCTCTAGCCCACACACCTGGCTAATATTAGCCATGTTGCCAAAGGGTTCATGTATATCTGCTCCAGAGAGTACTATTCTATTGGCAGTACTTCTCTACAGGGACTAGACAAGCTGTTTGTGTGTATTTGCACATCTGTGTCAGCAATGGGAGCAACTTCAAATAGCTGAATGCGTTTATTAAAAGGGGTGTCCACAAATATTTAGACATTGTGTATCTATATGTCTATAAGTACGGCTCTGCCTGACCCGCCTTCCTATCAAATCCACAAGCGTCCAGGCTTTTCTCTGTCCTGCACCGAAGTGGTGGAACGAACTTCCCCTGGGTGTCTGAACAGCAGAGTCCAACGCTCGCTGTCTTCAAACACAGACTAAAGACCCTCCTCTTCTGAGAGTACTCAGGTGAAGAGAAGAGTACTATGGTCTCCATATTGACTTGTGTTTAGTCAAGTTTAAACTTAGAGGTATCTTTGAATTTTTTTTTAAAGGTTTTTCTTGAATAAACAGTGAAGCACTGTTGTAAGTCGCTCTGGAAAAGAGCATCTGTTAAATGCTGTAAATGTAAAATGTAAATGTGTCTAACATTAACGTAGGTTGAAGACGTTCTTATTAGTTGGCCCAATTGCATTTAACTTTATTAGTCAACACAACAGCTTGAGTAGCTTGTCCGATAAAGCAGGATGTAGTGACTTGCAGGAGTAAAACATTGAGCAGATTAAGAAATGCTGTTGTATTTATATACTTAAGTTGTTTTACTTGAGAAGACTAATTTTTTAACATTGAGGGTACACCATTGGTAGCACAGAGGTTTCGGGAATAGGATTTTCAATGGAAAAGCACAGTGTTTTCCTTTTTTCATTAGCTTTACTGACTGTAGAAATGGATATTTAAAAATTCACACTTCATTAGTTCACAGAGAAAGAAAAAACACAGATAATAAGCAGTTGTAAACCATTCCACCCACTTCGTATGTGTGAAAGAAGCTGGAGATGAGCATATCTTGTCTAAACAGGAGAAAAAACTACTGCTGTTGAATTTTCTCACACTGTGCAAACGCTTGGTTGAAACTCTGCAAATGTTTATTTAGCGCTGTCTTGTTTAATGTGTGTAAATGTAGGATGAGTTCTGCACATATATGCAGTTGGAGTACACCAAAAAAGAGGAGTTGGTGGTCCGCAGTAAGCAGGCGGCCTTCGCATTGCCAGCTAGCATGAAGCCACTGAGTCACGGGGAGCCCATTCTGCGGATCCACCCCACAGCTGATGGAATGATAGTGACTGTCAGAGAAGATGGGGCAGTCAACTACTGGAGCTCTAAACTTCAGCTAAGGAAGAGCAAAAGTGTGTTTGTGAGTAACTAAAGATAACAGGTGGAGTCCAAACAGATTTGCTTGGAGTGATGCCATAAAACACTGGCTCTCAAACCAGTCCTCAGGGACCCCAGATGGGCCACATTTTTCATCTGTTCCAGCCCCCGACACATAGCAAAAATGTGCACTGTATAGGGGCCCTGAAGAACATTTCAGTGCATGGTTCTTTATGTTTTTTGTATAGGAGATGTGTGAGTGAAGAACCTTTTCAAAATTTAAAGAACCTCCACATAATGGAAAGATTCTACAGGAGGTGAAATCATGGCTGTAAAACACAATATTATGTAATATTAGAGTCAACAGAAATAAACATAAACCCAAGAAGATCACAGTGAGAAGAGCACAGTCAGAGGTTCACAGTTAGAAGGACACAACTAGAAGAGCTCAGTTAGAAGAGCACAGTTAGAAGAGCACAGTTAGAAGAGCTTAGAGGAGCACAGTTAGAAGAGTTTAGTTGGAAGAGCTCAGTTGGAGAAGCTCAGCTAGAGGAGTTTAGTTAGAAGAGCACAGTTAGAAGAGCTTAGTTGGAAGAGCACAGTTAGAAGAGTACAATTAGAAGAGCTCCATCAGAGGACCACACTTAGAAAAAACAGTAAGACAAGCTTAGTTAGAAGAGCTCAGTTAAAAGAGCACAGTTAGGAAAAACAGTAAGAAGAGCACAGTTAGAGAGCGCAGTTAGAAGAGCTCAGTTAGAAGAGCACAGTTGGAAGAGCACAGTTAGAGAAGCTCAGCTAGAATAGCTTAGTTGGAAGAGCACAGTTAGAAGAGCTTAGAGGAGCACAGTTAGAAGAGCTTAGTTGAAAGAGCACAGTTAGAAGAGTACCAGTACCATTAAGAGCTTAGTTAGAAGAGCTCCGTCAGAGGACCACACTTAGAAAAAACAGTAAGACGAGCTTAGTTAGAAGAGCTCAGTTAGAAGAGCGCAGTTAGAAGGGCTCAGTTAGAAAAAACAGTAAAAAGAGCACAGTTAGTAGAGTTCATTTAGAAGAACACAGTTAAAAGGGCACAGTTAGAAGAAAACCAATGCACAAGTAGAAGAACACCATTGGAAGAGCACAGTTAGATGAACACAGCTAAAAGAACACACTGAATGGATTTCAGTTCTACCAGCAGCTCATCTGATTTACTCTCATTAAGGACTGATTAGATAAACTAGGTGTTGGATGGGAATTGAGCACACTGGCTTTAAAAAACACTGTTCATTTTTCTCCATTTGTATTTATTCTAATGTCTGTAGTTTCTGAACAAATTCAAGCTCTGATTAAAGGCCTTACAGATAATTTTCACAAATGTTGAAGACCTTGAAGCTTCATACTGTATATGTCATTTTTTAATATATTTTATTTTGACAAGCATGAAAGACCAATTGGACGAAAGCCAAAGTGGGCAACTGACTTCATCACAATGCCACAGTACAACAAGCTGATCATTGGAACAGGGTGAGTAAATCAGGGTGTCTGGTAGTATTCTTGTAGTATCCAGATTGAACTCCTGCCTGGTTTATTATATCAAAGGCCTGTACATTTAACAATGAGTACATTTTAATGTCTTGTGTGAACTCCATTGGAGTGTATGTTCTACATAATTATATGCATCCCTAAAGAATATTGGTTAAAAACTGCAGTCTGAGTCACACCAGGCAAAGCATCTGTTGTCTTTTTTGGTGTTGAGAGTGAAAAGTCTGTAGACTGCCTTTTAAAGCATCACCTTCTGAGATTGGAGTTCCGTTAGTTGGCAAACCAATTAGAATCCTTAGATTGATGGCATTTGCCTGCTCAATAAGGTTCTTGCCCTTGGCGAAGCTTAATGTATTGATGGTCCAATTGCGTGAGGATGTCCATAGGAAAAACTCACTAATACTTTATAGACATTCTTCTTAAAGTGATAGTTCAGTATTCCTTAGGCCAGGAAAGGTTTGAGTTATTTTGTTTTGGACTAGAGGGACAAAGCTAATGTGGCTAATAAAGTCCTATACTTAGGTAACTAGACTCTAATCAAAAAGTATTCTAATAAAAATACTTTGGTGAAAGCTTTTAAAAGTTTTTTACATTTTTACTTAAAGTATAAAAGTAAATGCTCCAAAATGTAATCAAAGTAATTAATTAACTGATTTTTGAAGGTCATTTTTTAATGAGTGGCAGAAAAAAAATACTTTATGCTAAAAGTATAGCATCATCTGCAAAATCATATAAGTAATATTTTATAATTTTTTTTGGCAAAGCAAAAACTAAAAGTAGCATGAACAAAAAATTTATTCACAAGACTGTAGTTTTTAATATATTTTTTATAAATGGTTCTAATTAGCTTATAACTATGGATTCATTTCTTATAACTAGGGAGCCTTTATTTTTCAATGGGTGTTAACAACATGAGACATGGTAAAATATGGCTTTCTTAGCTCTGGTATCTTTGATTTAATAAATTGTTTTAATTCAAATTAGATTTAAATATATTTATATAGACTTTTCACAATGAATGCTGTCACAAAGCAGCTTTACAGAGATTCGGGTCCGGGCCTCTTTTGAGTAAACCAGTGGTGACAGCGGCAAGGAAAATCTCCCACAGATCAAGAGGAAGAAACCTTGAGAGAAACCAAGACTCTTACCAAGGGGAAACCATCCTTCTCTGGTTGACACCTGATAGCAGAACAACTGACAGAACAAGAATAAAAACTCAAGACAAAAGACAAAAGAAACAATATTATATTAAGAGAATGTGGCAAATGTGACATTACACCATAAATTAAGATTTACTAAAATGTATTTTCTTATTTAAATCTTAATATGGAAGTAAAGTTAGTGACAGAAATGCTCAGGTAAAATATAGATATGTAAAAATGAACTTACATCCAATAACCAAGTAGTGTATTTTGTATTTGATTGGTCATTGATTTCTTCTGATCATCTCAAATAGACTTAATAATGTGTTTTATGAGACTGAGTAGAAACTGTCATTTCCTTAAAGTCTCCTTTCTGTGTTTCAGGGACAGAGAAATCCAGCTGTATGAGCTTTCCTCACTGGAGCCTTACTGTCAGCTAAATTCCCTGGAAACCGTGCCTCTGAAATTAGACTACTGGTGAGCCCTCTAGAACCGTAGACACTGAATAATCTGCCCGAAAGTACAGTCGAGAACTTGAGATCAAAAGGTTATTAAAGCAGCTCTGAACACTTTAAAGGATCTAACAGTAGAAATATATATATAGTGTATCTCTCAGTAAAGCTGCTGTCCATCTCAGAGATGGTCTCATCAAGGCCTTTTCCTTCCTCCCCTCTTTCTTCTCCACAGCTATACAGGCCCTGATGAATGTGCTATTGTGTACGGTGATGCTCAGGTAACCACAGACCCAGTGGCTGGCTACTGATTCAAGCAGATAGGCAGAATGGTTCATGGCATTTGTCTGATTAATTATGAGCCTTTGGCATCCTAGGGCTGTGTGAACATCATCCTAATGACATCGGTGGGGGAGACGCTGAGGTAAACAAGCTTTTTAATAACTCTCGTTTCCTTTCCTGCTTCCTTTGCAAGCTAAATTACTGCAGGAAGTCATGCATGCAGGATACTTATTTTAATAAATGAATATTTGAGATTAAATGCTGACACAGTTCAGTGGAGAAATACTACATGCTTGGATTCATGTTGTGGAAAGCATTACATGGTAAGCATTACACTCACCAATTTCCCAACTATTCGCTTGGAGTGAAATGAGTGAAATTAACTCATTTGTATATGTATAGCCAAGCCCGGCGGTGTGCGGTGTGTATACGTATATGTACATTTATATGCAGCCAGCGCACCATTTTTGGATTTCAATTGCACGTTTGAATGACATGCTGTGGTTTTCCAGAGGAAAGTCAGAATCTGAGTTATGTTTCGACACAACAAGGTGGAATATGATTAATTCATGTTTTCTTTCAGAAGCTCTGTGAGATGTTTTTTGTCTTTAGGTTGTGGAAGAAGTTGCCCAAGGTCGAGAATGTGCCCAGCATTGGCATTGACCATGCAGTCCAGTCTCCGAACATGACTTACATTAGATGGAAGGTTCACCAAGACTGGGTAACAAAGGTCAGGCTATTTTTTCAACTGGCAATGTGAAATGGACACATGGACATATGTTATACACTGTAAGGCAAAAGGGTTCGGTATAGAAGGCTGTATAGAAACATTTTTAAGTAAAGAAAAAGGAAGAAAGAAGAACCTTGGAGAAGAACCACTTAACCAAGCAAAGAACCATTTAAGCATTCAAATAGTTTTTTTTAAGTTGTCATGGGTTTCTGTAGAAGCCAAGAAGGTTGTACATTGATGTTTTGCAGATGTCCTTGTCTGTTTATCCTGTCAGTTTGCATGCAGAAAATAAGCCACAATAAACAATAGACATTCCAGCAAGACAATCACAGCTTTTCTATTCAGATATTTAACATTATTTTTAGTATTTCCAAAAATGAGAGAATATTCCATTGATGACTGTTATGCACAAAACACAAACACCAGTCACACTCAGCATGTGTGTAACGTAAATGCATTATTTTCAAAACTGGAGGAGCTACACAACACTGATAAACATAATACTGTCAAATGGTATTACTCAGGCCTGGGGGTTGCAAGTGCAAATCCCAAGCCATGCTGCTTTTCCATCAGCAGCCATAGTCTGAGAGAGCACAATTGGCCGTGCTCTCTTCAGGTGGGTAGATGGCGCTTTCTTCCCTCATCGTTCTTAAATAATGGCCAGCACATGTTAGCTGGTGTGGTGGATCTGGGGAAGTGTGTTGACTGCCTGGCAATGCTAAGTCCTTACCCTCTTACTGTCGAAAGCATTGCTAGTGCTAGTGTGAGATATGAACGGGTGGGTTAAATAGTACCAAATTAGGAGAAAAGGGGAAAAATTAGACCAACAAATAAAAATAAAGAAATAAGGAAACACACTAACAGTGCTTTTATTGGGTAGCTCATCTTGAATATAACCTTATACTGCTTTATTTTACTTTTCTAAGGTGTACTGCACTCTGAATTAGCTCACACTCATTCTGTAAAAAATACAGTGCATCCAACAAGAATGAATGAAGAACATAGATCTTTTACACAGCAATAAAAACATCAGATCCAACTCCACAGGCTGATCTATTATATATATATATATATATATATATATATATATATATATATATATATATATATATATATATATATATATTTAACAAATATCCAGCCAGTTCATTTAAATTGTACTGTTGACCTCTAGTGGTCTGCAGAGGTCAGAGGTGTGTGGCATTCGTACATGTAAGCAATTCCTTTTAAAGTCAATATATGTTTTATCATCCACTGTGTCATTAATTTAAAAAAACATATCCGAAACACATTCACTTTAACTGCAGATGTAAAATCCAAGCTTTTTCTGATGTTTGCTTTGGAATACACACTTTTCTCAGTCCATTCATATCCTGGTTGATAAAACCATGTCCCGCTCCCAATAATTACTGAAGTACTACGCCACTTACAAAAAATTATCCATATCGACTTTAACTGCTAATGTAATATCCAAGCTTATTCCAATGTTTATTTTGGAACCACAACTATTACCCACTCAAACATCCTGTTTCCCTGGAAAATACGCCAGATTAATAAAGGGAGATGCCATGAATTTCAAATCTTGTTGACTTTAATTGCAGCTGTAGTATGCAAGCTTATTCCGATGTTTGCTTCAGAATGCCCACTTTTCACAATCCATTAAATCCTGATGGATTAAATCATATCCTACTTACATCGCTTTAACTGCTGATGTAAAATCCAAATTATTCGGAACTGTCGTTAACAGTAATTTTTGATGCTGGATACAGTTTGCCGATTTGAAACTCAGACAAGGTGATGAAAAAGACACTCACTAAGAATACACTCCATATTTTTAGCACAAACCCCTCATAACATCCTGTCATTTCAGGTGAAATTCTTCCAGAGCTTTCCTGCCGTCGTTTCCACGTCGAACCACGAAGCCTCTGCTCTTGTTATCGGTAACGTGTGAAATGAGCCTCTCTCCTGTTGTTCCTTTCCATCAATTAGTAAAGGCTTTCATTGTGAGTGGGCCGGCAGAGTCTATCAAGGACAGAAGGTCTCTTTGCACTTCGCTGCATGGGGGAACAGAAGCAAAATGATCATTATCTCTCTTTTTTTCCTCATTAAAATCTGAAAATAGCGCGTATCTTCAGTCTCCCCTTAGAGGAGAGGTCTGTGGAGCAGGCTAAAGAGGAAAACAGCAATTTATTCAGCATAGTTAATGCCAGTGGAGGGATCTGTCAAAGCCCTCAATGTAATGAAATTCCAGTTAATCTGATCTGAATAGCATGCCGTGACCGAAAACGGGAAGGGGAAAAGAGCTATGAGTCATCTGTCAGTTGGTCCCATGTGTCTGTCTGTGTGTATGTGTATGTGTGTCTATGCTTGTGAATCTGCCATGTGTGGGCTGGTGGGTGGAGTTATAGGTCAGGGTTTAATTAAGCTCACAAAACTGCCTTTATATTTAGTCGTATATGCAAATATTACATGCAAAATGCATATTTGCGTTTTCTTGTCTAATCTGCGATTATATTCTCCAATCTTTTGCAAGGCTGTATACTCCCATCCACCAACATCGAGCAGCAGATGAGGGAGATCAAGGAGGTGTGCCGGGAGGGAAAGCTCAAGAAAGCAACATTTGGCCTCGGAAACCCACAGCACAGAGCGGCCTGTGACCAGACTGTCTTCTCCATTTATAAAGGGGTCATAACCTTTGACTTCTGTACTGTAAATAACCTGCTGGTCACTGGGGGGATGGACAGGCTGATACGGATGTGGAATCCTTATGTACCTGGGTGAGCAGTTTTTACTGTGAGCTGTTTTTTGTTAATGAAATGTACACTATAAATGTTTGTGGACACTCCATCTAATGAATGCATTCAGGTACTTTAAGTTACACCTATTGCTTACACAGATGTGCAAACACACACACAGCTTGTCTAATCAGCTCTTTTACAAAAGGTTTCCTTCCAGAATTTGGCAGAATTTAGCTCAATCCATTCTTCCTTTAGTAGTAAAATGTGTCCTGTGCCACTGGCTGCAACACAATCCTGCTGCATGATTGAACCACCCCCATGTTTAACAGTTGGAGAGGTGTTCATTTTATGAAATGTCAGCACCCATTTGTCTCCAAACATACTATTGTTCTTTCTAGCCACAAAGCCCAATCCATTTAGCCCAATTCAGCCCAATACATTCTTCCCTCTACCAGTAAAATGTGTCCTGTGCCACGGGCTGCAACACAATCCTACTGCATGATTGAACCATCCCCATGTTTAACAGTTGGAGAGGTGTACGTTTTATGAAATTTCAGCACCCATTTGTCTCCAAACATACTTTTGCTTATTCCAGCCACAAAGCCCAATCCATTTAGAGCAAATCCAGCCCTATACATTCTTCCCTCTACCAGTAAAATGTGTCCTGTGCCACTGGCTGCAACACAATCCTACTGCATGATTGAACCACCCACATGTTTAACAGTTGGAGAGGTGTTAGTTTTATGAAATTTCAGCACCCATTTGTCTCTAAACATACCATTGCTTATTCCAGCCACAAACTTTGAAGAACCTCTAACAGTAACAGACTGTTTGACTGGGAATGCTCAAACCTGATTTCCTAATAATACAAATTCATTTTGAAGCTTTGCATCTTCACACGGGAGCATTTACTCTCAGTTTGGGGTATTATGAAAAGGCCTAATGTCGTTAGGCCTGCATTCTGTCACAGCTTTGCCGACTGACACTTTCACTGCACAGTGAGAATCACACCCAAGGCAATGTTGGATTAGAGCAGCAGCAGCAGCCTCCCTCAGGTCCTCGCCCCCTGCTGTCTCATCATATTGTGAATTTGGAGACCGACTGGCTTGGTTGAATAATACGGAACAAATGAAAAAAACATGCATAATATAAAGCAATAATGTGCATTTATTTGGAGAGCTAAAGAACCTTTTAGATAAGCCAATGCCCTCCTCAAACTGGCCTAGCATGCCTCTCGATATGACATTTGTATTTGGAGTTACCAAGGAATTAAATGAGCCTGAAACACTAACCAGAGGCCAAAATGGTAAGGATGTAAAGGGTTAAAACCCTCAACACCCCAAAACAAAACCCAACAGCCAACAAAGTAGTAGACTATTCAGTAGAGTTGTATTTTCTGACTGTGAAACAGATCAAAATCAGTTTCTGACACCTAGACTAGACTACTGCAAAGAGAAAAATACCCTGGCATGATGTAAACCAGAGGCACAATAGACCAGGTTACAACAGTGGAACTGATTCACTCATCCGTACTGAAGAAGTGCTGACAGGAGGAATTCTAAAGGGTCCAGAAATACAGTTTTTTTTTTGTTCAGATCCAATGGAATGCCTCAGTACTCTTAGGCTTGACCTTGCAGGAGGACAACAACCCGGATCCCGCTATTAAAGCTGCCATGGAGCTTGTCAGGGCCAAAAAGTGGAATGTTTTTGACTGCCCAAACCGGTCACCTGACCTGAACCCTACTGAGCTGCATTTCAGACAAAGCTTCCAAAACAAGCAGGGATTAAAAATGACCAGTTAAAAAAAGCCCACCAAAGCATCAGCAGGGAAGAGACCAAATGTCTGGCAATATTCAATATTTATGGGTTGCAAGCTTTAGACAGACATCCACTGTAAAGCAATATGACCATATTATTTATGGTCATATTGCTTTATAATTTATTATATTAACCTTATTTACTCGATTTATGATTTAGTATGGTTTCAAAATAACACTTAATACTGTACAAATATCATCAGCTGCACTTTAAGGTGCCAAATAGTGCATTTATTGAGCATTTTAGTTGTTGTTTGGTGTATAAAGTAAGTGCGTAACTTTAGTTGTGGTGAAAAAATTATCATTTGTTTAACAAGCCTGTTTACCACCCTGTTATTTTGCTTCAGAATAAAAAAAACACTGACTTTACAGAGGACTTTAAAGTAACGCTGTAAATATCCATGAGTCTTACCGAATAGTGCCTCTGTCCACTTGTTGTGTCCTCTTGGCAGGATGTGCCATTAGCAAGCTGAACAGACTGTAGACAGGTTAGCTTTTAGCCTTGTCCCGTCTCACTTCCCTGGGTTTGACTTTCTCAAGTCTCACCAGTAAAAAATAAGCCTTTCCCTTCTGGTGTGAGTTTAGCTACAGTTTGGCTCAGCTAAGTTTGTTTAGTTGGTTTTCGAGGAAGCGGACGTTAAATAGAAGAGATAAAGCATTAGCTTTTAGCCTAGTGCAAATCCATGTTTGATCCCCCAGCTTTCGCTTCATCACATGCTGAGTTTAAGGTCTCTTTCTGTGGACACTGGCACAGAAAAAGCCCTGGCCATAAGGCCTGGTTCCTGTAGCAACCCATATTTCTACGACTAGCAGGATCTGGAGATGATTAGCTGTATGAAGTATGAACAGCACCATATTTTCACGGTTGAATTTTATTTTGACTAGGGCTTTTTTTTTATAGTGCGCTGGGGTTACGTAAAGTTTGGGGGTGTAAACAAAATGAGTCACTGTTTACATTTACATTTATGGCATTTAGCTGACGCTCTTATCCAGAGCGACTTACAAGGTTACTGGTATTACAGAGGTGGGCCAGTGTAGTGTTAGGAGTCTTGCCCAAGGACTCTTATTGGTGTAGCACAGCATAGTCACCCAGACCGGGAATCGAACCCCAGTATCCCACGTGGTGTGGTAGCACACTGGCAGGTAGTGGTGTTATCTGTTGCGCCACACCAACCACACGCACCACACCAACCACACCGAGGAAAACTGTTATGTTATCTACAGTTCTGGGGTTGGAATTGGCCTGTTTTACAGCTCTGTTTTGGTTTTGCCAGTGGTATTTGAGGCCCATGGTTTGTACTAACTATTATTTTACCGAGGAAAATACAGCTTGACATCCAACCAGTGGAGCATCAGAGGCAGAACACCATAAACTGTTACTGTCCAATTACTTATGGCCTCATATGCACTTAGTGTTTGTTTTGGACCATTATTCAATAACACCTTCATGTGTGTTTTGTTTCTGTCACCATCTGCTTGGATTTGTTTTCATTAAAATGATTATAGATCATTAAGCAGCTTCTGAACAGCTGTACTTCAGTAACCTCATTACAGCCGGAGCTCAATCACCTCCCTATAGCAGCAAAATAAGGCCCTAACACACATCCTTCTTCTACTATGATCCAGCCAATGGGAAGCCCTTTATCATGTACGGGAACATCTTTCTTGTGCGCAGCTTGCCTCCTCAAAGACCGACTCCTGAATGGAAGTAATTATTTTGGGATGACAGGAGCCGAGCTCCCAGAAGCTGCATTGCTCATTAGCGTCACAGAACAGAGAGGGGTCTGTCTTTCTCTCTGTAGTTCAGGAAAACATGGTAAAAATGTCTGTGCAACTGCCATGTTCTCATCAGAGGCGGTAGCATATCTGATGATCCTCTTCTGATGTTGTAAACACTGGTGGTATGTCTCGGTTTGTGTAGTGACTCCCTAACGATCTTCTAATGACAGGAGGCCTACAGGGATTCTGAAAGGTCACTCTGCTCCCATCTTCCACCTCCATATCTCCACAGAGGACAGCCGCATTTTCTCAGTGTCCACGGACAACAGTGCGAGGGTGAGTAAAAGAATGACGTCGGCTCGGTCATAACAAAACTTCTGATCTCTAAAGCTGTAACTTGTAAGCTGTGCCTCGTATGTCCCACATATGTCCCCCATGTATGTCCCATCTTGCTATTTAAGATCCTCTGACTTGGGATTTCTAGCTGTCCCCAGGTTCAGTTCAGGCTGTCCACTATGAATGACAGGTCAGGTAGGGTTGCTGCCCACCCATTTGCTCTCAACCACTACCTAGACAGTTTTTTTTTACTTATATAGCTTCCTTGGGTATATATATATATTGACTATATATCTTTACATGCTCCGTGTTATCTTTACCTCCTCCGAGTTAATGACTAAACACTTATCCAGGCCTGACCTTTTGGCAGACTGACCACCAGGCTCCCCTGCCACCCATGTCAGACTAGCTGCCCACCCTCCTGCCACTGCTACCTCCCTAATGACCCTGTTCAAATGGGCATGAACTCTTAACTATCTGCCTCTATTATTATTATTACCACCACCATTAACCATCATTACTCTCAGCACTCCTGCCATCACTGCTATGATTATGTTAGTTATACTATATTATGATTATTATGATTCATTTATTATAATATTATGATTATGTTGCACACCTGAGCAGAAGAATATGCATCTTATATGGTGGTACGTTGACGTTAATCAATAATTTATAAATAGTTCTGATCAGAGAGGACATGTCTTTCTTGTGAGTCTTGGTTTAGTCTACGGTTTCTTCCTCCAGCTCTGAGGGAGTTTTTTCTTGCCACTGTGGGCTTTGCTTAGCTCAATGGGGGTCTTAGGTTTTTGTGTCTTGTTGATCTCTTGTGCTCTTTCTGATGACTGATTCTTTAAAGCCGCTTTGTGACAATGCCAATATATCAAATAAATTTGATTTCATTTATCATTGTGATTCAGAATCAGAAATACTTTATTGATCCCAGGAGGAAAATAACAGTTGTTACAGTTGCAACAGTTTGTGTAAGAATAAATACTCTACAAAATAAACACTCTATTTAATACAAATAAACACTATAAAATTTAAATAAACACCCTATAAAATAAAAAATAAACACCCTATAAAATAAAAAATAAACACTCTATAAAATAAAAATAAACACTATAAAATAAAAATAAACACTATCAAGTAAACACTATAAAATAAAAATAAACACTATTTAATAAAAATAAACACTATATTAAATAAACACTGTATTTAATAAAAATAAACACTGTATAAAGTAAACACTATAAAATAAAAATAAACACTGTATAAAGTAAACACTAAAATAAAAATTACCAAATAAATTTTAAAACAAAGAGGAAACAAATATGTATATGTAATTTATAATGTATATATAAATTATGTGAATACAGTGGTGGCATAGTGGAATAGTGGTAATAACTGTGATAATAAATATGCGAAATTATTGTTATTGTTGAAATTATTGTTATTATTATACATTAACACGATTAACATTTAATAGATTGACAGGACTAGTATTTATAAATTTTTATAAATAAATTATTTATAAAAAAGTTATGCAATGTGTTTTGAGTTTAAATGCCAAAACCTTTAGGTGCTATTCCAAAAGTGGACATTTCTTGTTAGTTTAATTGTAGCAAATCTAGTTGAATTGCTTGTAATCACACAAAGTAATTGCAATAGTTTTTTCTTGTTGCTCAAGGTTTTCAGGCCTATAAAATGTCCATAAGCAGAGCATGTGTACAACAGATAAAGTTGCAGTAACACACTTAATCATCACATCTTGCATCACATTTCTGCTACAAAGCAACAGAACCCGCCCAGACGATGGGAACTAATGCTAATACTGTAGTGACTCCATTTGTCAAAGCCTGTGGGATTTATGGATTCTGCTTTTATGATTGTTTTTTTTTGTGTATGGAGGCTTAAAGGGATACATACCCCGTGTGAAAGAAGGATTCCAGACCATGCAGTGAATAATGGTCTTTATTGCAGAGAAGCTGCCGTGACTTTGCTCTTGGTTGTCACTTTGACGGATAATCTGCATTGTTTATGAAGGTTAATCTCCATAGATATTCCCAAATACTAGAAGTTCTGAAACTGGGGATTGTCTGAGGCTTGTCTGTGGTTTCTTTGTGTTCTTCTTTAGATATGGGACATCCAGGCGCAGTGTTGCCTTTTTGCTGCCCATCCAAAGGCCAGTTTGCTGCGTGGCGACCTGTCTGCCTGTCTGTACTCTTCAGCAGTGAAGGGACTTTACGTAGCCACAGATTCACTCGCACTGCTGTCACTCAAAACCAAGTAAGCTACGTCACGATGAGAACTTTAGATCATTTACAGAGGAACTGACAGAATTAGACTTTCTGCTTAATTGGACATACCTACCATGTTGGTACTCCTTGTACACAGAATTACAGGATCCCTGCTGGGTTAAGAACAGCCGACCAATCAAGCACATTTCTCCAACAGTGATCCTGTGGTCAGAAACTGACCATTAAGGAAGGGCTAGAAGATAACTGGCACAAACTGTGCATGAATTGAACTACAGTCTTTACACACCTACAATCCTAAAAGCAAAAAGGCACTTGAGTCATGCTATAGAAGAACCATGTTTGGTTCCATGAAGGTCTCTTGGATGAAGTAGATACCTTCACCTTCGCCTTCACCTGCGAAGAACCTTTTAAAAGAAGTCAGTGTTAAGGTTCTACCATTTTACCAAGTAGTTCCTCTGTGGCATTATTACTCAGCTTTGTAGCACCTTTGCTGTAGCCCATCTTTTTTCATGCACAGGTTGTGTCAGTTATCTCCTGACCTGCTAGCCCTTTAGAAACTAATCAATGGTCAGTTTTGGACCACAGAGTCACTGCTGGAGAAATGTGTCTGATTGGTTTCCTATTCCTCAACCTAGCAGTGATACTAAACCCAGCAACACAAAAGTATTGGGACACTTGCTCATCAAATGAAATCATGTTGCATTGATAAAGGTGTAAAGGTGTAAATAATGTAGGTGTATAGTCCCCCATACCTATATATATATATATATATATATATATATATATATATATATATATATATATATATATATACACACATTTCTCTAGCAGTGACGATGTGGTCAGAAACTGACCATTGATTAGTTTCTAAAGGGCTAGCGGGTCAGGAGATAACTGACACAACCTGTGCATGGAAAAAGATGGGTTACAGCAAAGGTCGGTTCCATATAGCAATGCAGTATAGTCCATATATATATATATATATATATATATATATATATATATATATATATATATTAACATCTGTAAAGCATGGGTCTTTATATATTGCTATTATAAATAGACTGGGTAAGGTGTAAATTCTGAATTGTGAGTGGGGAGAAGTCTTTGGTGGGTGCAGTATGACTGAGCAGAGATCACAGTTCCAGTAAGTAAGTGTGTATGTGTGTGTGTGTGTGTGTGTGTGTGTGTGTGTGTGTGTGTTTGTGTGTGTGTGTGTGTATGGGGCGGAGGCTTGATAAGCTATCTTGTGCAAAGAGACTGGGGAGATAGCTTTGTGATGGACTGGACTGAAACACTGTACCACAGTCCTACATTTATTATTTCTTCTGAAATTGAGAGAAATTAAAAAACAGAGATCACCTCTCAGATCAGTCTCGGTCTCTACTGCATTGCTGTGAAGATTTGATTGCATTTAGCGACAAGAGTGTTATTCCAAACTCTTCAACTCATCCCAAAAGTATTGGATGGAGCACCATTCATCATTCCATGGAACACAGTTCCCCCTGCTCCACAGCCCAATGCTAAGGGTGGGGTATACCCCTCTAGGTCACGCCCAGCATTAGGTATGGTGCCATGGTGCTCCAGAGAGTCCTATTCTATTGGCAATCCTTCTCTACAAAGACTAGACTTTCTGGGTGTGCATTGTTTACATCTGTGTCAGCAATGGGTGCAACTTAAAGTAGTTGAATGCTTTTAATATAAAGGGGTGTCCACAAACTTTTGGAAATGTAGTGTAAATGTGCCTGATACAGTTGCACCTATGCCTTACATAGAACCAATCTGTGACCCTGGCAGGGTCCTTGCAATACAAATAAATGAGATGATGGTCTTACTGTCTGTCTTAAAGCAACAGATGAGCAACAGATTTGACATTTCTTTTATTTTGTCCAAAAGTTTGTAGACATCTGCTCACCCAGCACTTTGTCTGCTGCAGTAACAACCTCTGCTCTTCTAAAAAAGACTTTGTTGATTGGGTTCAGCCATGAGAGCATTAGTGAGGCCAGGTTCTCAGGTTGGGTGATTAGTTCTGGACCACTTCAGCTCATCCCAAAGGTAATGGATGAAGCCCCATCACACAGTTCTACTGCTCCACAGCTCAGTGCTGAGGATTTGTACTCCATAGGTAACACTTGACATTGGCCATGGTGACCTTGGCTTGGTTTAGAGCAACCTTTTTTAATTTTTTAACACCTGTGTGAGCAAAGGGTGCACCTATGAGTAGCTGAATTCACTCATTAGAAGGGATACCTGGATACATTTGGACCAACAGTGTCTATGGTTGGTGTTTCTGATAAAAAAATGACCAATAAGTGTAGGTATGATATAGGTGTCTAATAAACTGTCAACCCAGGCCAACTTAGGCTCAACTTTAGTAAAATTGTATCATTAAATCTGAATATCTGTGTCTGTTTACATGTATTACAATAATAAACAAGTGAAACTGACTATTTCAGACCATTTTCCAGAATATTAACATTGTCCCTCAGGGTAATGTTTATTCCTACAAAGTTGACTCTGACTTGGTTGAACTGTGTAGGAGTTAAACCAGCACAAGTGATGTTTTCCTTTAATTTCCTTGCATGATTTCTCCCTGTGTCCCAGAGCAGAGCCACAGGGCTGCTACATCATGTCCCATAAGGAGGCAGTGCTGTGCTGTGGTTACAGCACAGAGTTTCGGCAGGTGGTGAGCTGCACTGAAGGCTCGGTGAGTGGATGCCTTTGAACACTGCCTGTCACAAAGCTCGCCCCACTCTGGGGACGCAGATAAAGTGCTGCCATCCGCTCTGCGAGAGCGCTGCTGGCTCGCTTTGATGCTCAGTTCTGGACCTCTGCAGTGTGTGGCCTCGCATCCCATTAATACGCATCTGCTTCTGTAGTCTAGGAGCCCATAATGCTGTTAAAATCAGGCCTGAGGATAAATTAGCAAAAAGGAAAAAAAATAGTGTAGCACTAACACTGACCTTTACCCAAAACCAGTTTTAATTGAGTAGTTGAGTGTGCTAACATTGAGAAATTAACATAGCGTCAAAAGTTTGGGGACACCCTCTGCAAAATATACATAATTTTAGTCGGTTCGCAATCACATCCTAAAAGCTTAGCAGGATTATTTAGAGGGAAACACTGTCATGGGTCAAGGTGACAATGACAGAACCCACATCATTCAATCATTATTTAGGCAAAACCTGCGCTTCATACCAAGAAACATGGCATTAAGCCTGTTGGCATTAAGATGCCTGTTAGCATTAACATGGCATTAAGAATGTTGAAGCTTAATATAGCCATTTGCAAGTTTATGCTAATTAAAAAAAAATAAAATAAAGTTGTTTGTCAAATTTTAGCATTTCTTTTAATGGTAAAACTTCTAATTTGTTACTGACAATTGACATGCACGTTTGTAGCCCCCCCCAGCACTAGCAAGGCTCCAGACACTAGGAGGAGGGTAAGTAACTTAACACAGGTCTCCTCCGACACATGCAAAGCCAGCCGCCACCAGACTGCCACAGACATGGCATTGCTGAGACGCTTCCCAGCTGCACCAGCTAACATATACCTGCCAACATCACTTAAGAATAATAAGGGCCGAGGAATCCTTGTCTATCCACCTGAAGAGAGCGCAGTCAGTTGTGCTCTTCCAGACTCCGGTCACCGATGGCAAATTGAATGGCTCAAGATTTGAACTCACGACCCCCTGGGCCATAGTGGTAGCGCACTACACCGCAGAGCCACTTGGAGCTCTCTTTAATCCGTTCTTCAGATTTTAGAAGAAAGCAAAGCGTCCTCAAAGCTAGCATTGTTAAAAGCCATTGTTATTGCAATATCAAACACTGTATTAATGAAGCTCTGGAGTGGCACAGCCGTCTAAGCGCCAACTCAATTGTTGGGAGACTGAATGTTCGATCCTCTGTGATGCCCAACTCAAACATGAGAGCATAACTGGCCTTACTCATTCTGGACTAGCTGCTAGCCAATGTGCCCATTGTGTGTTCTGTTAGCTAACATAAAAGAATTAGCAGTTAGCATGTTGCCCTAATGCTGGTGACACTGTGCAAGGGAAGTAATTCCGGCTAGTGGGTGAGAATGGCAGTGACCAAAGTGGGCATGATGATTTTATATATATCAATAAGGACTCTTTAGTTAATTACATCTTTTGGTCAAACAGTGGGAGCTGCTGCAGCTCTTCCTGCTTTGCTTTGTCATTTGCTAAATAAGCCAAATGATTTCCCCATTTTGGAGGAAGACACCATGGCTTGGATCTTTTATTATGATAATGGTGCCATCGAGTAAAACAGGGTAAGCCAGTCACCTTTGGGTCCATACTGTAATTCTTACAGAAAGGTGTCTAAACTTTTGATTATTTAGATTTATTTTTTGTATGTTATGACAGGCAGATTAACTGTGCAACAGTGTTACTACTTCCCAATTGAAATTAATTTTACATCATTTTCATTAGAAATTTGTAATTTTAATACAAATTATTTTTAATAATTAATATTTTAGTCGTTTTATACTGTAGTGTCATACCAAGACTTTTATTGTATTCTTGTATTTTTAGGGTGAGTGACGCATTCATTAAAAACATATTGCCCATCATAAACTGCAGGTAAAGTCATTCCTTGATTTATTTTAGGTCATTAAAGTCTGGGATGTGGACACAGGAAATCAAGTGTTTGAGTATGGAGGTGCTCATGGACTCTCTGCCATAACCTGTATGACCTTCGACCCAAAAGGAAGAAGGTCTGATTGGCCAAGGCCATTTTGTATATTTTCATCTGTACAGCATATCAAAAATGATATACATACGAGTCAGTTCATCATTTATTTTTCTTACTTTCCTTCCACTTTTGTTTTTTACTTATTTGTGTCCTAAAGGCTTGTAACAGGAGGTAGAGACGGCTGCCTTAAAATCTGGAATTTCAACAACGGCCACTGCCTGAAGATCCTCAGTCGAGGTGCAGCACATTTACGCACAGATTTCTTTGGGCACTGCAATGCGTGTTAATGTAATGCAGGCTGTGTGTGTCTCTGCAGAGGGTGGGGACAATGAAATCTGTAACTGAACCCATCTGCATTAAAACCGATAAACATCCAAGTTTTAGGGCGATTTAGTAGGAAACTGAACTCTGCAAAGCTCAGCCTGTGTCCTGTCTGAAACTGAAATATTGCATTGACAAAAGTATTCAGACCCTTTACTCAGCAATTACAGCCTCCAGTCTTCTTGTGTACGATGCCACAAGGTTTGCAACCCGTAGATTTGGGGATTTTCTGCCATTCCTCTCTGCAGATCATCTCAAGCTCTGCCAGGTTGGTTGGTGACCAGTTTCACATCAGATGTTAGACTGGGTTTAAGTCAGGGCTCTGTCTGGACCACTCAAGGGCATGCACAGACTTGTCCCGAAGCCACTCCTGTGTTGTTTTGGGTGTGTGCTTAAGGTCATTGTCTTGTTGGAAGGTGAACCTCCAGGCTCTCCAGGTCAGGGTTTCCTTAAGAAGGTCTCTGCTGTACATTCCTCTGTTGAGCTTTCCCTCAACCCTGACCAGTCTCCCTGTCCCAGCCACTGAAACACACCCCCACAGCATGATGCTGCCACCACCATGCTTCACTGTAGGGATTGTGTTGGGCAGGTGATGAGCAGTGCCTGGTTTCCTCCAGACAGGACTCCTAGAATTGAGGCCAGAAAGTTCAATCTTGGTTTCATCAGCCCAGAGAATCTTGTTTCTCACAGTCTGAGCGTCCTTTAGGGGTTGTCATGTGTCTCCTACTGAGGAGAGGCTTTCTTCTGGCCACTCTGCTATGAAGCCCAGATTGGTGAAGTGCCGCAGTGATAGATGACCTTCTGGACGTTTCTCCCATCTGCACACAGCTCCTGGAGCTCAGCCAGATTGACCATTGGGTTCTTGGTCACATCTCCTACCAAGGCCCTACTCCCCTGATTGCTTAGTTTGGTGGGCTCTAGAAAGTACTAGTTATTCTAGACTGCTTCAATCAAGAATTCTGGAGGCCTGGGAACTTTCAGAACAGCGGAATGTTTAGTTTGGTGTCCGAACAGCAGAGTCGCTCGCTGTCTTCAAACGCAGACTAAAGGCCTACCTCCTCTGAGAGTACTTGGGCGAACTACCACTTTTTGTAGTGTCTACGCTTAGAGATATCTTTGAAATTTAGTCTATTCAAACTAGCAGAGGTTTTCCTGAGTAAACAGTGAAACACTTTTGTAAGTCTCTCTGGAGAAGAGCGTCTGTTAAATGCCTGCTAAAAGTCTCCAGATCTGTACCTCTACACGATCCTGTCCTCTGAGCTCTACAGGCAGTTAGTTCCTCCTCATGTCTTGGTTTCTGTTCTGATATACAGCTATATAAGTCAGCTGTGAGACCTTATATAGATAAGTGTCTTTCCAAAGCATGTCCAATCAACCGAATTTACCACAGGTGGACTCCAATCAGGGTGTAGAAACATCTCAAAGATGGGCAAGAGACATGGGATGCCCCCAGAGCTAAATTTTAATTTGTCCATTCAGAATTTTAAAATCTAAATTTCTCATTACAGGATATTGAGTGCAGATGGATGGAAATTGATTTTTTTATTTTAGCACAAGGACTCAATATAACAAAATGTGGAGAAAGTGAAAGGGGTCTGATGACTTTTGTATATATATACAGTGAGTCCAAGAAGTATTTGATCCCTTGCTGATTTTCTTCGTTGGCCCACTAATAAAGACATGATCATTCTATACTTTTAATGGTAGATGTATTCTTACATGGAGAGACAGAATATTAAAAAGAAAATCCAGAAAATAAATCTAAGGAATATATATTAATTGATTTGTATTTCATGGAGTGAAATAAGTATTTGATCCCTTAGTATTCATTAGCAGTTCTGGCTTTTACAGACCAGTTAGACACTCCCAATCAACTTGTTACCTGACCTGAAGCCACCTGTTCTCACTAATCACTTGTGTGAAAAACACCTGTCCACAGAATCAGACAGATCACACAGATTTCAAGTCTCCAACATGGGTAAAACCAAAGAGCTGTCACAGGACCTCAGAGTCAGAATTGTTGACCTTCACAAAGCTGGAATGGGCTACAAAAAGATTAGTAAGGTGTTGGATGTGAAAGTAACAACTATTGGTGCAATTATCAGAAAGTTTAAAGAGTATAACATGACAATCAACAGACCTCGGCCCGGTGCTCCAAAGAAGATTTCGCCTCGTGGGGTGGCAATGATGCTGAGAACAGTCAGAAATCGTCCTGCAACCACTCGGCAGGAGTTAGCAAATGACCTGAAGGCAGCTGGGACCACAGTTTGCAAGGAAACAATTGGCAACACTTTGCGCAACAATGGATTCACATCCTGCAGTGCCCGAAAGGTACCCCTGCTGAAGAGAGCACATGTGGAGGCGCGCCTCAAGTATGCCAATGATCATTTGAAAGATGAACCAAGTTATTGGGAGAAGGTTTTGTGGTCAGACGAGACCAAAATTGAACTTTTTGGCCTCAACTCCACCCGCCATGTGTGGAGGAAGAAAAATGCTGCCTATGACCCCAAGAACACTGTGCCCACCGTCAAGCATGGAGGTGGAAGCATAATGTTTTGGGGGTGTTTCTCTGCCAAGGGTACAGGGCTACTTCACCGCATCACTGGGAAGATGGATGGAGCCATGTACCGCACAATCCTGAGGGACAACCTCCTCCCCTCTGCCAGGGATCTGAAAATGGGCCGTGGTTGGGTCTTCCAACATGATAACGACCCTAAACATACAGCAAAGGCAACAAAGGATTGGCTCAAGAAAAATCACATTAAGGTCATGGAGTGGCCCAGCCAGTCGCCAGACCTCAATCCGATCGAAAATCTATGGAGGGAGCTGAAGGTCAGAGTTGCCAAGCGACAGCCCACCAACCTTCATGATTTAGAGAGGATCTGCAAAGAAGAGTGGGCCAAAATTCCCCCTGGTGTGTGTGCTAAACTTGTGGTTAACTACAACAAACGTCTCACCGCTGTGCTTGCAAACAAAGGCTTTGCCACTAAGTATTGAGTGTGTTTGGCAAGAGGGATCAAATACTTATTTTCCTCATTGAAATACAAATTAATTAAAATATATTCTTTAAAATTATATTCTGGATTTTTGTCTTGATATTCTGTCTCTCCATGTTAGAATATATCTACCATTAAAAGTGCAGAAGGATAGTGTCTTTATTAGTGGGCAAACAAAGAAAATCAGCAAGGGATCAAATACTTCTTGGACTCACTGTATATATACATTGCATTTACTAAAGAACCTATGAAGAACGTCCTTTTCTTAAGGGCATAAATACAAGAGTGAGAAGAACCATGCTGACCCTTAAGGTTTACAGATTGTTTACTGTAATCATTTTTTAAAATCCAGTTTTGGAAGAACTTGTTTTTGTTCCTTAGACTTTCTTCTTCCTAATCCAAATGGATCATCTCCTATCTTATCTAGAGCTAAAGCTAGTACTTAAATGCTGTTTTGACTGTAAATGAAATTTAATAAACAGGCAGTTCTCTGACCTTTGCACAGTACCTCCTCTATGTACACTGTTAGTAAAATAGTCCTATGCAGTACCAAGAAAGGTGTATGACTGTGTGACAGTAATGGAAGCCTTTATGGTTGAACCATATTTTAAAAATCATGAACACCATGTTCCTCAGGATGGAGAAGAACAATTCAAGCCTTTGAATGTATCTTTAAACCAGTGCCTTTGCTAAACATTTAACATTTAAGGCATTTAGCAGACTTACAAAAGTGCTTTGCTATTTACTTAAGAAAAACCTCAGCTAGTTTGAATAGACTAAAATTCAAAGATCCTCTAAGTTTAGACTCTACTAAACACAAGTCTACAAGGGGACCACTCTGCCAAGTCCTCTTGGAAGAGGAGGGTCTTCAGTCTGCATTTGAAGACAGCGTGTGTTGGACCTTCCACCACTTTGGTGCAGGACAGAAAAAAGTCTGGACGCTCGTCTTCCGTGGATTTTGAGGGATGGCGGGTCGAGCCGAGCCGTACTTGAAGCTGGAAGGGCTCTTGGTGCAGATCGGCTTTTGACCACTACCATCAAGTACGGAGGGGCTGGCTGGTCCGTTCTTGGCTTTGTAGGCCAGAGTCAGGGGTCTGAATCTGATGACCTGGGCAGCAGCTACAGGAAGCCAGTGAAGAGAGAACGCAGCAGTGGAGAGACATGACTGAATTTAGGGACATTGAAGACGTGTGTAGTAAGTGTGTAATTCTAACAGTGAAGAGGACCATGAGGATTATTAATATTTAATAGTTTAAGTGTAAGCTCTACATCGCCATCTACTGAACAGCTCCTTGAGTTCTTCTTCCTCATTACTTTGCAGAGGACGGAGACCTGCGAGACGCCGAGATCTGCGACTGCTCCTATCTACAAGTACACAGGAATGCGTGAGCTTGGTCTTAATTCCAGTGGCCCATTTTATTTTATTTATTTTTGGAGGGGGGGGGTATTATTATTATTATTATTATTATTATTTATTAATTTGCTTCCATATTTTCACCTTTTCTGCTGAGTCATTTCTTTCATTTGTTCTGGCAGGTTTGTAATGTCTGTTGGCTGGGCCCGGAGGATTGACGTTTACTTAGTGAGTATGAAGGCGCGAGGCAAGGCGAGGCGAGCCAGCCCCAGCACCCCTCTCCAAGCCCCCCATCACCCCCCCACCAGATTTCATATCAACATAATTCCCCAGATGGCTTTCAGAAAATGGCTGACTGGTGTGACCTGTTTTCCTTCATGACACTCCCCTTTGTCGCTGTGCAGCCCATTTCCATTTTTCATTTACTGCATCTCTCCCACCTCTGAGTGCTCTCTCTCTCTCTCTCTCTCTCTCTCTCACTCCTCATTTCTCACTGTATGATGCTGCATTATTCAAGGCCTTTGCACGGGCTGCGCCACACGTTCACCCAAATAAGAAACCCGAGGGGGAATTCAGATGCTTACAGAGTGCCAGTGTGATAATATTGGAGAATAAGTGTTGAATAAGTGTTTCATTTTTGTCTCGTCTGCTTCCACGCCCTCCGCTCGGGGAAATGTATATTGTGTGAAAGGCCTTAAATGTTGCCCTGGTAACCAGGAACCTAATTTTCTTGTCATCAATCGTCTGCGAAGAAAAAAAAAATCTCCTTTCCATCCCATATTCTCACTGGTACCTGATACATCCAGATAAAGACAAGCCTGAGTGATGAGGCTTTTTATCGAATACGATTTCTGCTCTGCCAGTTAAGCAGCAGAAACTTCCAAACGACTGCATGAGCTGCGAAACCTTGACTCTGGTCAATCAGTCCGTACGGTTACTGTTTTCTGTCTTCCAGGACTCCCCAGAAGATACTCGCCATGTTCAGAGGCCACAGCCGTCGTGGCAGGACGACCTAGTAATGTGCAAAAACACCTACTTTATACTTACTCCCTGGCCACTTTATCAGAAACACCTACTTTATACTTACTCCCTGGCCACTTTATCAGAAACACCTACTTTATACTTACTCCCTGGCCACTTTATCAGAAACACCTACTTTATACTTACTCCCTGGCCACTTTATCAGAAACACCTACTTTATACGTACTCCCTGGCCACTTTATCAGAAACAACTACCATATATTTACTCCCTGGCCACTTTATCAGAAACACCTACTTTATACTTACTCCCTGGCCACTTTATCAGAAACAACTACCATATACTTACTCCCTGGCCACTTTATCAGAAACACCTACTTTATACTTACTCCCTGGCCACTTTATCAGAAACACCTACTTTATACTTACTCCCTGGCCACTTTATCAGAAACACCTACTTTATACTTACTCCCTGGCCACTTTATCAGAAACACCTACCATATACTTACTCACTGGCCATTTTATCAGAAACACCTACTTACCATGTCATTGTCAACGGTGCTCTGAAAATGGTCCACCACCCAAATAATATCTGCCATGGCGGTGGTCCTCTGGTGGTCCGTTTCCTCTGCTCCAGGGGAGCTGCAGTCAGTAGTAGTAGATCTTCAGAATGCTCCCACGTGTATATGTTAGACGTTTCTGATAAAATGGCCAGAAAGAGTTAGCAGAAGTCTGAAATGTCTGTAATGGTGTAAACTGGAGAGTTTGTTTTGCGGGCTGTCTGTCTGCAGAAGAGAGGACACAGAGAGGACATCCTTTGCATCGCTCAGTGTCCACCCTGTCTGCTGGCCACTGGCAGCTATGACGGAGAGATCATCGTGTGGAATCTGGTATCAGGACACATCCAGTGTCGCTTTCTCTCTCCGCTGCCTCCACAAGCTGATGAGGCTCAAAGTAGGAGTTTCCCTGCGTTTGCACCTCATTCTTTCTTACGGGGAAACGTCTGTAAAACATCTGTTTCTTCGCAGAAATCATATCATATCATATATGTCTAATCAAAAAGCCCGAATCCCACAATCAGACCAAACACTCTGGAGTTGGAAGGTTTTTTAAAAAACTGTGTGACTGGATAGGCGCTATTCTTCACTCTCCAGGCGTGTGATTGATTGAGAAGTATGCCACTTTATCAGAAACACCTACTTTATACTTACTCCCTGGCCACTTTATCAGAAACACCTACTTTATACTTACTCCCTGGCCACTTTATCAGAAACACCTACTTTATACTTACTCCCTGGCCACTTTATCAGAAACACCTACTTTATACTTACTCCCTGGCCACTTTATCAGAAACACCTACTTTATACTTACTCCCTGGCCACTTTATCAGAAACAACTACCATATACTTACTCCCTGGCCACTTTATCAGAAACACCTACTTTATACTTACTCCCTGGCCACTTCATCAGAAACACCTACTTTATACTTACTCCCTGGCCACTTTATCAGAAACACCTACTTTATACTTACTCCCTGGCCACTTTATCAGAAACACCTACTTTATACTTACTCCCTGGCCACTTTATCAGAAACACCTACTTTATACTTACTCCCTGGCCACTTTATCAGAAACAACTACCATATACTTACTCCCTGGCCACTTTATCAGAAACACCTACTTTATACTTACTCCCTGGCCACTTCATCAGAAACACCTACTTTATACTTACTCCCTGGCCACTTTATCAGAAACACCTACTTTATACTCACTCCCTGGCCACTTTATCAGAAACACCTACTTTATACTTACTCCCTGGCCACTTTATCAGAAACACCTACTTTATACTTACTCCCTGGCCACTTTATCTGAAACACCAACTTTATACGTACTCCCTGGCCACTTTATCAGAAACAACTACCATATACTTACTCCCTGGCCACTTTATCAGAAACACCTACTTTATACTTACTCCCTGGCCACTTTATCAGAAACACCTACTTTATACTCACTCCCTGGCCACTTTATCAGAAACACCTACTTTATACGTACTCCCTGGCCACTTTATCAGAAACACCTACTTTATACTTACTCCCTGGCCACTTTATCAGAAACAACTACTTTATACTTACTCCCTGGCCACTTTATCAGAAACACCTACTTTATACTTACTCCCTGGCCACTTTATCTGAAACACCAACTTTATACTTACTCCCTGGCCACTTTATCAGAAACAACTACCATATACTTACTCCCTGGCCACTTTATCAGAAACACCTACTTTATACTTACTCCCTGGCCACTTTATCTGAAACACCAACTTTATACTTACTCCCTGGCCACTTTATCAGAAACAACTACCATATACTTACTCCCTGGCCACTTTATCAGAAACACCTACTTTATACTTACTCCCTGGCCACTTTATCAGAAACACCTACTTTATACGTACTCCCTGGCCACTTTATCAGAAACACCTACTTTATACTTACTCCCTGGCCACTTTATCAGAAACACCTACTTTATACTTACTCCCTGGCCACTTTATCAGAAACACCTACTTTATACTTACTCCCTGGCCACTTTATCCGAAACATCAACTTTATACTTACTCCCTGGCCACTTTATCAGAAACACCTACTTTATACTTACTCCCTGGCCACTTTATCAGAAACAACTATTATATACTTACTCCCTGGCCACTTTATCAGAAACACCTACTTTATACTTACTCCCTGGCCACTTTATCAGAAACACCTACTTTATACTTACTCCCTGGCCACTTTATCAGAAACACCTACTTTATACTTACTCCCTGGCCACTTTATCAGAAACACCTACTTTATACTTACTCCCTGGCCACTTTATCAGAAACACCTACTTTATACTTACTCCCTGGCCACTTTATCAGAAACAACTATTATATACTTACTCCCTGGCCACTTTATCAGAAACACCTACTTTATACTTACTCCCTGGCCACTTTATCAGAAACACCTACTTTATACTTACTCCCTGGCCACTTTATCAGAAACACCTACTTTATACTTACTCCCTGACCACTTTATCAGAAACCCTTACTTACATTGACGGGCCATTTTTTTCACACCTACCTTGTATCTACACTCACTGGCCTTTTTATCAGAAACACCTACTTACCATGTCATTGTCACCGGTGCTCTGAAAATGGTCCACCACCCAAATAATATCTGCCATGGCGGTGGTCCTCTGGTGGTCCGTTTCCTCTGCTCCAGGGGAGCTGCAGTCAGTAGTAGTTAACCCCTATGTTGTACTTACTCATTGTCCGTTTTATTAGAAACCCCTATGTTGTACTTACACTAATTGGCCATTTTATCAGAAACACCTATGTTGTACTTACACCTACACAAGTAAAGAACAATAATAATAAAACATATATACAAATATTATGTAAATGAGATGACAATTTCATTTACAACAATAATAAATACTAATACCGGCCTTTTAGCCTCTTTCTGGACCATCACTGGAATGCAAATGAAACCTAGAGCCTATTCTGTACTGAAAACCCAGCGCTGTCTTCTTCCTCCTGATGCTTCTTTCTCTGATAGCTGTGGACAGAAGTGTGCAGAGTCTCGTCTTCCTAAGGTCCCGAGCGATAGATGCTGCGTTCTCCTCAGCTGCTTCTCTGTTGTCCTCAGGAACTGAAGGTAAAGTCCACTGATGTTTAAAGTAATTAGTAACTAAAGTGTACTGCAAAATGACTTACGCTGACTTACACAGACAGACTCCAGTCTGTAATTGTAGTGCTCCTGTATGTGAAGTGGAGCTGATATAGTGGACAATACTGTGAGGCGATGTTAATGATCATGTATCGCACCAATGTCACTGTCTGCATTCTTCAAAACGCCAGTGTTACATAAGGAGAAAACCTTCTTTCAAGTATTTTAAGTCGTTTTCTGACGTTTGCATAGATGTTTTTCACTTTGGTTTGGGGAGGGAAAATGCCCAAATACATTTTTTCATTCCTGTTATTGTTGCCACAGAATAAAATAAGCTGTTTTACCCTTTTAAAAAGGGATTATGAATATTGCTCATGATGAGCTCACTCTGATAGGCTGGTTTACAGCAAGGTACTTTAAGAAAGCAGAAAAGTGCTGTATAAATAATATAGTATTTTTTCTGTAAACAAATTATTTTGACAAAAATTATTCTGTAAAAATGTATTATTTACGTAATATTTAATAAATAATAATAAAAGAGTAGGTTTTAATGTAAAGATAATGTTTATAATTTTATTTTATAGTTTTATATAATTTTATAATTATAATTTATCATTATATAAATCATTATATATACAATTTTATCATTTAAAAAAGAAAACTCACTTTGAATTTAGCTCAGAAAATATAATTTAATATTTTATATAAAAGTCTAAATGTATTTATATTTATTTAATGTTAAATCTAATTGTTTTATAATATATAACATATTAAATTTAAAATATATTATGCAATATTGTTATTATAATTATTTTAAAATATTATACCAATACTATAGCTACAACAAATAATACAATTGCAAAAAAACCTTACAAAAATAAATAAATAAAAAATATTACAGTGCAGTTCTTTGACATCAGTAATCAACTTTGAAGTGTGTGCTTCAGAAACAGAGGTAAACAAATGCTGCATCTTGTGGAGAACAGTCTGCTCTTCTACAGCTCTAATATCTTCTCTTTGCATCAAAGGTCAGGTCCATTTCTGGAACGTGTTGAATGGGGGGAAATTCCTTCTGTCTTTTACAGCGGTATGTTTCATTATTCTCCCTCAAATGCCCTCATGATGGGATGAGCAGGGAGATTAGTCCGGGGTCTTACGAGAGCGATTTGCTGTCTTCAGTCTAGACTCCAGCAGCAGATTACTAAGCTGGCAGTCACTCAGGACGACGGCCTGCTCTTCGCCGCTGATGATGTAGGCTACATCTATGTTTATGACATCAAGCACTGTGCCCTTACCCTCCAACAAAAGCCTCCACAAAGTGAGTCTCTCTTTTTTTCTGGTTCAAAAAAGCCAGCATTTGGCTGAAACACTGCAGTGAAGAACCACGCTGTGACTTTGTGAGGTCAGCTTATTAACTTTGCTTTCATTCCAGCCGTGAACTTTTGGCGCGCGCATATTAGCAGCATAACTGGGTAGGCAGCCAAACACTGTGTTGGGCGTTTATTGAGAATTCTGGGAGGGGGGGTTCGTATTTGAAACTTTACTGATTTTGTTTTTTGGCTTTCTTTATCTTTGAAGCCTGCAGATGATCGAGAATGAACAGGTTCTGCTCACCTCTTCCGCGGACTGCACTGTGCGCCTATGGAGCATCCTTGGGGAGTTCATAGGTATAGCTGATACCTGTCTAGCTTTGATGTTTGATGCTTTTTGAGGTTCTTGGCCTGTTGGGAACTGAAATACCTCATCAATGTCTCTGATTAGAGGACAGCTGGATGCTGTGCTTGGGCATTCAAAATAGGATACATTTGCATGCGTCCCTTACCTTAGGACAGTGACCGTCTACCGTGCTGCAGAAACAAGGACTGTGCCTGAAACAGCTGCCTTGGTGCACCACTGCCCAGAAGGTCTCTGCAACAATGCAGGATGTCAGGATGAAAGCAAATCTCTGAGTAAATCACAGAGACAGCAAAGGTACCATCAGCCCCCAGCTAGCTGCTAGCTGAAAAACAAAGCCTGTCCAGCTGGCCAGCTCAAGCTGGTTGACCACCTTAGGATATGATGTTGCTTGAGTTGGATGGCTTAGCAGGTCTACCAGCGTGAACAACCTGACCAAGCTACTCAACCAGAGGTTGATCGATATGGCCAGCATGACCAGCCTGTCACCACACTGGTCCACCACTATGACCAGCTTGACCATGCTGATCAACAGCTAAGCTTGGTAACCAGGGTGACCAGATCTTCAACCACCAAGGACCAGCTTAGACCACCTGAAACCTATTACCAGCAGAAGCTGGTGCTGAGCCGGCCTTTTCAGCAGGGTAGCGTTTAGCTTCGTGATCCATTAGCATTTGTTTCACCCAAATAATTATTAAATTATTAGAAGGCTTATGCTACTGCACTTCCATTCGCACATGTCTGGATGCCATTCTGCCTCAGAATACTGTCTGAGTAGACCACATGTTATGGATCTAACACAGTAGTGGACTAGGAATACCCATAATGACAACCATGGCTGCAGGTATGAACAAGGTCAAGTAAAGTTAGCATCTAGCACTGTTTACTGTTTGCTCTCTAGTAAGAGTGTTCTATATAGTATATAACCAAGTTTTTAGAATATTTATTTATTTATTTTATTTTATTTTATTTTTTATTTGCTCCTGTAGCCTCAAGTGTGCCTAACATTTCAAACAAAAGAAGGCTTCAAGGACTACAGTGCTGGCTTCAAAAAAATTGCCTAGACTATAGATGTTTTTACCTGTGCTGAAACATGAAACCCACCACCACCCCCCACAGGTACTTTTGGGCAGCCTGAGAGATGGAGCCTCCATACTGCATCATCATGGAAGCATCCTGCTGTTCCCTATGAAGTTCTTATAGATCCTCTGAGCCTGCCCTCCCACAGCATGCTGGATGGGAAGATGACTCTTTCAGATGTTCTGAGCTCTGAGAGCACTGAGGACACCGGCACTGAGGTACCGACGATGGCGTTAGCGGTAGAGCGTGCTACTGTGTGTAGAACTGTGAGTTCTCTTAGTTTTGTAGGCCTACAGGACGTGTTTCAACCATCAGGCTTCTTTCGCTAGTTTTGAACTAAGGCTAATGTACACTACATGTCCAAATGTTTGTAGACACCCCTTTTAATAACTGCATTCATGCATACACATACACACAGCTTGCCTAGACCCTGTAAAGAGGAATTGCCAATAGAATAGTAAGTACTTAGTAAAGCACCTGCTCCTACTTTTGGTGGTCACCACTCCGCCTCATCCCCAACTTCCCAGCTTGTCCCAAAAGTATTGGATGGAGCACAATCATCCACACTGCCACAGCTCAATGCTGGGGGGCTTTATACCCCTCTAGCCCACACCTGACATTAGGCAGCATGCTCCAGAGTGTCCTATTCTACTGGCAGTACTTCTAGCCTGTGCACAGCAGGAACGCTACATTATTTGCCAATAATAAGGATTCACTGTATCTTATGTGGCAAAACCTCAGCCCCCCCTAAACATGTCTCGACTGGTCAACAACTGAGGTCGGCTACAAGGACAATTGTGTAAATTAGGTGTTTTTTCACTGAACTCATTCTTGAACAATGCATGCATGTGTGTATATGAGCCTGTGCACTCAATGCTTAAGCTTTCCTGTGGTGTTGTAATTGCAGTCAGAATCCCTGAACAAGGTCAGATACCCACTGCCGAGCTTCAGCGACAGGGAGATAGAGGCGGAGATTAACAGCCCTTTTCATCCACAACACGGGAAGTGGTGAGTTTGTTTTTCCAATCGTTAAAATCCGCTTTCCAATTCCGACAAGGTGAAATGTGACCTAAGGCTTTAGAAATCGGTGGTAAGAAACAGGGTTTGTTGTCTCTGGCTTTTCAGGCTCCGCCATGAAATATTCAAACATGCTAACAAGACCCCGAACCATGGAGGCCCCAAGGCCTACCACACTTTGAAGTATTTTGATGTTGCTGATGCTCCTACTACATGCGAGAAGCCCGATCTCTCCCTTGCAGGGATCGATCCCTTCATAGCCAGCTCTGTGGATGAGGAGCCTGCAGGAATATAAATGAGTTCAGCTCAGTTACTTACATTAAGGAGACTCTGGGCAGCCCGTTTAAACCCAGAGGAGAACATCGACTTGAGCTTCTTTCAGGGCACATGTTCTATTGGGGATATACAGTGTGTGTGTATGTGTGTATATATATATATATATAAACATTTGGGATGCAATATTAAGATCAAAGTAAGCTACTCAAAATTAATGATAGTATAAGTATCATACTTCTTGGGGTTGCTTCACTGAATGGTTTCTGGAATATCTTTCTAGGCTTATTTTGTGAAAGAAACATAGACCAGATACCTGAGATTTTAGCCAAGTTGCTTTTTAAGATTCCCAGACAAGAAAGGAAGAAAGAGAGAGGGGTGTAGAGCTACTGGTGTTTTATTTCTGCTTGTGGAGAACACACACAGATATAAGACATGCTTTCTGAAGAGTTTTACTGGACTGATTTTTATACACAACAAAAAAGAAAAGCCCTAAAAATGCAGAGCAATTGCAAAAAAATAAATGTAATCAGTAAAGCAAGTGATCGGTGTGTCGGTGTCAACGATAAATTAACAACAAACATAATAAACATCGAACAAAATGGCTAACATGCCAAAAATCAACATACACAGACACCCAGGTACAGTCTTAACCACTGTATAGGTACAGAACCAAGGTAACACATCAAACATCATTTTTCAAATGAGAGTCGAAACACTTTCTCAGCAATGCTTTCTTTCAAAGTCCCCTAGGTTTTGAGGAGTTAACCAGGGATGTGTATGGAACTACCTCCCGAACTCACTACAAGGTAATTACTTTGGGTAATGACGCTAGGCTGCAAGATGGCTAAACTAAATTATGCTGAAATGGCCAAAAGGTTCTAGCTGTAAGCTGGTTTAGAGTGTGATAGAAACTCTGCAGTACTGCGTGACTGTTTTGGGTCAAATTAATTTAAGTGAAGTGTACTGAAATTCCAAACAGGTTCTAGATATTAAGCAGAACATGTAATAAATAGCCCAGAGTGGAATTATTATTTGCAATATTATGTAGATAGGAAAAAAGGTAAAATGGGAACACTTGAAATTGACAGTTGACAGTTAAGTACGGTTAGTAGTTCTAGATTTTAAGGAAAACGTACTGTAGTAAATACCTCAGAATAGTAGAAGAGTGGAGCGGACAAAAAAAAAAAAAAAAGCGATATTACATAGTTCGACAAAATGGTCAAATGGGGACACCTGAAAGTGCCAGACAGTTAAGTACGGTAAGTCCAGTACACTGAAACTCCGAAAACAGGTTCTAGAAAAAGGATTTAATTCATAATACATCAGAAATGCACTCCAATTATTTGAAAAGTAGAAGATTGAAATGTAGGGGTGGGCGATATGGGGGAAAAAAATTACATTTTAACAATACACAATATTTAGACAAAATGCATCAGCAGCAGCAGAATTATAAAAAAAACTACTATTCAAATACTCCCCCATACTTAATGAAACATGCTGTTGGTCAGTGTTCTTAAAGCACCAACGTTATTGCTCATAAAAGCATATTGTGAATCACGATAACAAAATATCACTCACAATACGATTCAGTACGGTCATATTGCCCACCCCTAGTGGGACACAGCAAAAAGAATTGCCAAAACGTGCCACAGAAAGTTTATATTACACTGAAAGTATATGATGTACCTGTCTATGAACTGAACCTGGGCAATTAACATTACCAGTTAATTTCATCATTTACTATGACATGACTGCCAAAAAATAACAGTAAAGTTACAGTAAGTGTCAGTTTCAGAGAGTTCACAGACACTACACATACCACTCTATGTATGAGCTATTAATGTACTATCATGGCACTTCAAATAATTACCTAGTACCAAGTAAGTACTAGGTAAAAATAATAGCCAAGTAAGCTCCTGGGTAACGCTTACCTGATTAATACCTAGAACTTAGGGGACTTTGAAAGCCTGTGTATCGACTGATGACATTTACGCAAGTTCATTCTTTCAGTCTCTTTCGTTGCAGCTTCTCTCTCCATTTTGTAAGATATCACTGTACTCCATGGTTACGTCCTCTGCGCTCTTCTTATTAACGCCACACTCCGTTTGCATGCTCTCCTCAACGGGGGAATCCACTCTAGGCTTGGGTTTGGAAACAATCTCCTCACACACATTCAGCAGAGTCTGCCGGCGAGAACAAACATGGGAATTATTCATTATTCAGTCCAATGCATTCCTGCTTTAATGGTTCAGCAGAGCTTAATAAAGGCTTTGCAAGTCTTTTCATTTTTTAAAAAACTATCAGTCAAAAGTTTTAGAACACTTCCAAGTCTTGCACGGCACAGGCAGACCTGAGTGGTCTTACAGCCACTACACCTGCAGTCAAACCTGCAGCTCCAGGTCTTCTCTTCACAGCTGAAACTGAGCCTTAGGCCAGTGTTGAGCTGCTGAGCTACAGGGTGTCGTCATGTGAGCTGTCGATCACACAAGGTGCTGCTGCTGACTCTCAGAAACTGGTCTTCTGGTGCTGTTGAGGATTTGAGGGTGTCAGCCCTCTTTCTGTACCAGACCTCTTCAGTTTTATCCAGAGTCTTCTGGAGGTGTAGGAAACTGTCCTCACCACATTCTGGCTTTATCTGGAGTTCTCTAAAGGTAAGAGCTCCAATTTTAGGAGCTACAATGCTCTATCTGTGTGTTCCTGTGTTAGGTGTCTTTTTTTAGTCATTATGAGGGTCCAGTCCAGAGGAGTGGTGTAAATACTGTGCTAACACAGTTTGCTCCAGCACTGGTTTATATAGATAAAGGGGTTGTTAATCATTTGCATTAAATTTTCAAAGGAAATTGTTACCTATTATTATTATTTTTTTTTTACAATTTACATTATATTTCAGTTATTTACTTCATTTTCTCCCTAAGAGCTCTGGCAGTTTACTGCTTACCTTTGAAACAGTTATTAACTGGACCTGAAGTGCTTAAAGGTGTTCTAAAACATTTGACCGGTAACATAGTAGTTGAGAGATTGCACCCATTTGCTAGTAGGTTTTCCAATCACACAACGTCAACAAGCTAAGAGCAACTGTCACTGACGCAACATCACTGAGGCTCAACATACTTGGAGAACACCACTTGCTTTGGCGAGCAATAAGCTGAGGGATGAGGCCCATCCTACACACCCAGAGAGAGCGAGGCCAATTATGCTCTCCTGGATTTCCAGCCACAGATGGCCGTGGCATTACTGGGGATCAAACTGGCGATTTTCCAACGATAGGGCAAATGTTCAGACAGCTGCACCACTCATAAAAAGAGTAGCTGTAGATGTGAGAGCTTTTTTCTCACCTGTAGTTTCTCGTAGATCTGAGTGCTGTGAACTGCTGGCTCGTCCTCAGGGCTGAGCAACTCCTGGGAGTCCTTCATGGTGGTCATCCATGTACGTGTCTCGCTCACACACGCCCTCACCTTCTCCATGTCTGGGTCATCAATGTGCATGTAGCCTTCGCTCTGAAAGATCAGAGGGTTAGAGATGTTCCTCACTTTCCTAACGCAACTCTGACTCCCTGATTTACTTCAGCGCTGATCAATTTTATACAAGGTATAATTTGTCCATTTTAAAAAGAATATAATTTGCTGCTTTCAGGACAAGAAAACAAGAAAATAAGCCATTACATGGTTGGAAATAGCTGTTTTCAATTAGAGGCTACAAAAGGCAGCTCAGAATAAACAAAGCGGATGCATTTGTCTGATAAACCAGGCGCAAACAAATGTTCCCAAAACCTGTCATTGATGACGTGAAACGATCAATTACTGTAATTAGACTGGTAAGTAAGATGCAGTTGATGATAGGGATAACTGCAATGTGCACAAAATATATAAAGTGTGTGTGTGTGTGTGTGTGTGTGTGTTTGGGGGGGGGGTGATATAAATGCTATATTACTTTTTACTGCTATATTACTATTACTATTGCTATAAAGAGCTTATTAATCAATACTTTTACAAAGATTTTGTGAGGTTCTTATAACAGCAGTGTTTCACATATGGCATTGATCGTGCATTTTGTCTGTATCAAAATATTGTGGTACATATTATGCATCATGGAAATGTCATGATATGATATAATTTATTGTCCACTTAATTTTAATATTAGTTTATTTCATTATACAATACATAAAAATAAGGAATTTTAATGTGTTTAGAATGATAAAGATAGCTGTAGACTATAGTAAAATGAATATCCATTATGCTGTGTATTTAATATGTAGCAACCATATCTGGAATCAGATAAAGTAACTGTTGAGCTCAGCTCAGCGGTTAGAGCTCCGGGCTGTCGATAACAGGGTTGTGGGTTCGATTCCCGGGCTCGGCAAGCTGCCACTGTTGGGCCCTTGAGCAAGGCCCTTTACCCTCTTTGCTCCCCGGGCGCTGGAGTTGGCTGCCCACCGCTCTGGGTGTGTGTGTGTACTCACTGCCCCTAACACATGTGTGTGTGAGTGTGTGTTCACTACCAGATGGGTTAAATGCGGAGGACACATTTCGCTGTACACTGTACAGTGACAAATATGTGCTCCTTTTTACCTTTACTTTAAAAATAAATAAATAAATAAATAAATAACTACGGTACATTACTTACTTACAGTATATCGTCATGCAGATACAATAATTGCAGTTTTACAGGAGAAGGAAAAAAAACTTTAAATGAAAGTCAATGTAAAAAGTAATTTTGGAGAATTTCTATTGGACCATTAATCATGAAATTTTGACACAAGGTAAAGAAAAACAGATTCAAATTACGTAAAAAAATAATAATAAGTGAACAACACAAAAGGAGTTTACTAGGTTTTGGCATGATGGCATATATATTTGGAATATTGAATAGAGAGTTAAAGCTACCTTCTGTTGTCTAGTTTAGAGTCTGTTAACTTGCACTGTTTAAAAATTAAAGAACTAAATATTATGATATATTATAATATATAAAATATTTTAAAAAATCATATTAAACACTGTGGCTTTTCTCAATTCAAGCAAAGCATAAACCTCTTATACTGTCCTAAGCTCAGCTCATTTTCTAAGAATTGTATTGAAATCAGAACCCAAAACAACTAGCAAACCAACTGTGCTGTGGAGTTATTCTGTAAATGCTTCTTTAGCTAAATTAAATATCTTATATTTTTATTATTTATTTATTTATTATTTATTATTGGTTTAGCTGAGCGGTGAGATAAGGACAGCAAACCAAGCTGCTTGCAAACTTTTGGCAAGATTTGAGTGCTTGTAAGGTAGCGAAAGCCTCGGGTTCACTACAAGACATTTACAAGTTGTAGCAGAGTATGAAAAAAATGGTTCTCACGCTTACGGACTATCCACTATACGACTTCAACCTGCTGCTGAACAGAACCGTACACGCCAACATTTCTTTTGAAGCTTTGGGTGTAGGGGTGAGGACGTGGATGGGAAGAGTCAGCTGCTGCATGATTTAAGGTGGAAGGTCAAATTAAAATAGAAAAAAGCTTTCCTTAAAAAACTCGCTTTCCATGCTCAATTTTCATTGGCTGTTGACGGGACCTGTTCAGGCTGAGCTGCTCGTCAGTATACTCCGTGATATACTGCGTTCGAGAGGCCAGAAATCGAGTCTCTCTAAACTGTCGAAACTCTGACTGACAAAAACAAATGCAGATAACAGACAACCAGCACAGACCGAGGCAGGCTGAGAACCGGTCATGTAGCGTATCCCTGGCTTAACCTAATCTGCCATCATGCCGTTATTACAGAAGCAGCCTCAGTTCGAAGTTGCCCTAAATTGAAAACCTCACATAAAACCAACACCCATAAAAGGGACACATCATTCATTCAGTTGCTGTGCTTGTCGACTTGGCTTTCACACCCTGCCATGAGTTTGTTAGGCAGAGAAATGGCTAATAAATATGTATAACTTTATACCCAAAGCTCACTAAAAACAGCAGAGTTTTACCGACGGGCAGAGACCTCCTCAAGAATGGATAATTAGAAATACGGAAATGCTTTATTTTCTTCTTGGATAAAATTGAATAAAATAAAAAAAAAAGAACTGAACTGTTTAACCGGCCACAGGGAATTATTTAGAGAAATTAAAAGCCTGAGCCTTTATACACAAGAGCCTTTCTGCTTCTGGTTGGTCACAGGAAACTCAAGCTGCAGTTCCTCAGCTCCACAACTCAAGAGCACTGTTCAAAATGCCAAAAGCATCTCACCCCATTCTTATACTCCTCCATGATTGTACTGTATTTCTGAATTTTGGCTGAGAGCTCCTCGAACAGCTTGGGTCTCTTCACAGACTCCTGGTATCTGTCCTTAACAGGCATGCCCAGCTTCTGTGGAGCAGAAAACAATGTGGCGTTATGCCTCGCTGCTTTTGCAGACATGAAAACCTTGGTTGGGTTTGCAGTACACAGCAAGCAATTAGCGTGCTGTGCCGCGAGAGCTGCAGTGGGATTAAGAAAGCTCAGCGCGAGTGGCTCCAGACTTTAAACCTCCAAGAGCACCACATGCCAAACGTAGCATGCTGTCAAAACTCTACAAGTGTATTAAAACACCGCACTGTGCTTACTCTTCGGGGCTAATGGGGGCAGGCTAACGCTACAGCAGAAAGACACTCCATTCTGCTCTGAGGGGACAAAGCAAATTGCATGAAAGTCTCAGACACACATTAGTGTCACATGCGTTTAAGAGTGACACGGGGGAGGCTAAATAAGTCACTAACGGATGTGCATTTTGCACATTTATGACTCACGTGGATTTCTTCCAGTTTGTGGAGATACGTCTGCTTGTCTTGGTCTGCTCCTTCATCATATAACCAACTCTCTGTGAGATTCAGAAGTTCAAAGAACTTCTGCTGCTCCTGAAAGAAATCGAAAAAGACAAGACTGTGCCGCGAATCTATTTTCCATTTAAATAAACTGCCAAGATTAAACACCAGACTCGGGATTTTGTACCCTTTATGAAACCGCTAAGGGAACCATTTAGAAAAGTGGATTTCCTCAGAGACTCAACACAATTGGTAATAAATGGAACTCAGAGGACGATTTCAAAATGAGTGCCATCATCAAGAATCACTCTTTACCCCTTTCTGAGCAGAAAGGGAAAAAGTGGCCTTGTTGAGCAAACACATGACTCTGCCAGTGATGGAAAAGTAGCCCAAAAAATATTATGGCAGCCTGGTCAGCTTACTTCAGCGCTTATGAACGTCTGATAGGGACCCTCCAGCTTGTGTCGATAGAAGTACACGTTCTCCTCCACTGCATTTTTGGCATTGTTCCTCTCCTTCTCCAGCTGGTCCTGCTGGATCATTTGGCTCTGAGTTTGATAAGAGAAAGGTAGAGAGAGAGAGAGAGAGAGAGAGAGATAAGAGCATAAGAGAGTGCAAATATCAATAAAGACACAATAATGCTATGTACATATTATATGTCCAAATGTTTATGGACACCCCTTTTAATGAATGCATTCAGCTACTTTAGGTTGCACGTATTGCTGACACAGATGTGCAAATATAGGACTCTAAATATAGAACCTATAGGCACCGTGCTGCCTAGCGCCAATTCTGGGTTAGAGGGGTATAGAGCCCCCCAGCTGTGGATCAGCGAAAGAACAGTGTTTTCTAGAATGATGGATGGTGGATGGTGCTCCATCCAGTACTTTTGGGATGGGTAGGGGAGTTGGGGAAGATGAGGTGGTGTGGTGATCATCATCATCCAACATCCTGACCTCACTAATGCTCTTGTCGCTGAATGCAATCAAATCCTCACAGCAATGCTCCAGCTCCAAAATCTAGTAGAAAGCCTTCTTCCCTGCACAGTAGAGACAGTTACTCCAACTAAAGCAGGATCAATTCTTCTATTTTAGTCCATATAGTTTATGTACAGCTTGTTGCTTATATTGGCTGATGTCTACTATAAAAACTGTGCCTTATTAAATTCCTGTGTGTGTGTGTGTTATATATATATATATATATATTAGACAGATAGATAGATAGATAACATTTAAATTATTATATATATTATGTTGATTTATTTCAATTTTCTTTTAGACAATATCTACCTAAATCATTTTCTACTGACAGTTCCTTTTTTTCTTTTGTATTTTTATTATTTTTAAAATAAAAAGCATTTCTCTATCATGCAGAACTGTCTCTTAATTCTTCTGGATAAACTGGATAAAATAATTTTTTTATTATTTTTTATAAAATCCTTATAAAACAATAGCAATTTTCCATACTAGCAAACAAAATCATGCTGTTTTAAGAGATAAATAAACCATTATTATGCATCGTGTACATTGGATCCTAGCCATTTCAAACCAACTAAAGATATTTGTAAACAGTAAAGCACTTCTATTAGTCGCTCTGGACGAGAACCTCTGCTAAACGTCTTTAATGTAGATGTAAATTTGATGAGTTTTATTCATTTTGGGAAGTGGGGTGGAGAATTCTGATCCCTTCTCTCCCCCCAAAGCACAGTACAGCAGCCGTTTATCATTGTTATTCAACCAACCTACAGATACAGGATTGAATTTGTATGCACCAATCCAAACTAAGATGATGTTACACAAAAGGGAGAAAGTGGTGAAGTTAATTTTATATAGTATTATTATTTTTCTTGTTTCAACAGTTTATTATTAGAGTTTAATAATAGATAGAAAAAAGGTTAAAATGTCCAAACTGTTATTGTTGGCATTCAGTGGCAATCATCGGGGACCAAGCACTATTCGCCATTATGAGGACAACAGATACATCAAAATACCCAAAACTTTCAATACTCATAAACTCATAAACAAGAAAGGAGCTACAACAAAAAAAATAAATCAAAGGGATGGGTCTGGCTTTCTTTCATCGCCACATCTAATCTTGAGAAAAAACAGAAATGAAACGCTACCTCGAGCTCTATCAGAGTGTTAAGGCAATCCTTCGGGAGCTGCAGAGTAATTTTCTCCTCGATAGGCAGTCCCACATGTTTGACCTTCATCTTGGCTTTTTTCGCGTTGGGGGGCTGGCTGGTGAACTCTCCGTTCTGCTGCCGAGAAAACGAACACAACGTGCATTAGTGTACTCGTACAGCATCTCTGTACGCCAAAATTAGATAATATATGCATGTCAGCCACAGAGAGATCAAAATGACAAATTATTAAATATATCAGACACACACATACACACACACACTCACACACATCTCTCAAACACGCTGGGTCACTAAGCTGTAAGTGAGAGATGGAGCTCACTTACGCCCAGTGAGTGTCTAAGATTCGGCGCTTTATCCATGGGGGGACATTGGGGCTGGTTTTCGCTGTCTAGCGGGGTATGATCATTTGTCTCCTGTGTCTTGTCCTAGAATCACAGTCCCAAGCAGCGGACTTACATTTTTAATGCATTCACATTTAACTCCTACACTTCTCTACAGGTCTGGCTGTAGTTTGCCCACTGTCACCCTCATAGAAGCATCTTGACTATCTGTCTAATCTAATACCAGGTAACATTTCAGATGGTCAATGGTTTTAGGTTGGTTAGTTGGGTGGCCAGCAACTGGGAGGTTGTGGGTTCCAATCCCAAAGCTGACTCCCAGACTGAACACTGAACACCATATGGACAAAAGTACTGGGACACACCTCTTAATAATTGAATTCAGTTCAGTTTCATTCAGTGCCATTACCACATATGTGTATAGAATCAAGCCCCTAGCCATGCAGTCTGCCTTTCTTCCACACATTAGTGAAAGACTGGGTGGTTCTAAAGAGCTCACTGAACTCCAGCGTGGTTCTGTAATAGTACAAGTCAGCTGGTGAAATTTCCACTTCCACAATCAGCTGTGAGTGGTATTATTGAACAGCGAAAGTGTTTAGGAGGAGCCACTGAGTGTCAGACCATGTAGAGCTACAGAGCGGGGTCAGGGCCGAGTGCTGAGCTCAGAGCAGAGTGCAGAAAAGCCTCCAACTGACTCAATAACTGCAGCAGAGCTCCAGACCTGCTGCTGCTGTCAGAGCTTAGAGCAAAGGAGGACCAGCTCCAGAGTAATAATGCCTATGGGTTTAATGTGTAGGTGTCCCAATACTTTTGTCCATATAGTGTGGTAAAGCCAGGCTTTTGCAGGAGTTCAGTTGATATTGGGAGAGAAAACTGATATTTAAATACAACAAATAAATAAAACATGCTGGACCTTCTGATGTGTTTTAGAGCTTTTTAATGGGAAGAAAAGGAAAAAGACCTTTTCTTAACTTTCAATGTAACAAACCTCAACCTTGGTTCAGACCTTAGTCTGAAAACAACCTTAGAGCCCTTTGAGAGCAGGAATTGTGCTGTTACTGGTTAACTGGTTAATATATTGGTCAGGCCATAAAATTCAAATCCCTGAGCACAACAGAACAACGCCCTATGAAACCCCACCTCACAAATCCATCTGAAGACTGAACTGAGCTTAGGATTTCGTTCAGCACCAAAACAAAGCATATGCCAAACATGGTACCACGAGGAAACACATAACACCTACCAGTCCATCAACGCTGTCCAGGCCGTCTTGGGTGCTGACCTCCTCAGTGGTGTTTTCTCCAAGGTCCCCCTCTACATCTGCAGCACTGACCCTCATCACCATGGTGGCTGAGGACACACTCATGATGCCACTGGCGTTTATTTGAATCTTGACCTTCACCTTTGATTTCTCGCCACTGTCTTGGGCCTGGACATTCTGCACTTTATACTCACCTGAGGAGCGGTACGGGCACATCACTGAGAAGTGGTACACTCTTAAAAATAAAGGTTTGACAATAGGTTTTTTGGGCAATGTCATAGAAGAACCACTTTTGGGTCCATCAAAAAAAAAAAAAGGAATAAAGCATGAGTGTGAAGAACCTGCTAAAAACTTAAAGAACCTTCTCCTGATGTAAAGCATCTTTACAAATGAAAGGTTCTGCCCACTCACCGAAGTTTCTTTGATTTATGCCACAGAAGATCCACTTTTGGTTCGGTAAAGAACCCAAGAATGTTTGAAGTAAAGAATTTCTGTAATATAGATGTGCGAGTGTGAACCTTCAAGATCAAGAGAAGGCTCAGAGAACCTTCTTGTTCTAAAGGTTCTTTGAGCAACGCCATTGAAGAACCCATTTTGTTTCTGTAAACAACCAAGGAATTTTTGTAAACCAGAAATGTGAGTGTGAAGAACTTTTTAAAAGCTAAGAGAACCTTCTCTTGATATAAGAACTCCTCACAAATCTAAACGGTTCTTTAATAATTTATAGGTTCTTTGAGTGATGCCATAGCAAAACTATTTCTGAATACAGAATACAGATGTGTGAGTGTGAAGGACCTTTAAAAGGTTCTCTTGATTAAAAGGTTCTTCACCAATTTAAAGGTTCTTCACACTCACAAAATGTTCTCTGAGCGGAGCCACGGATGAACCACTTTTGGCTTGAGGAACCTTCTCCTAATATATAGATTCTTCACTAATTAAAAGGTTCTTCACATTTACAGACGTTTCTTTGGTTGATGCCATTGAAGATCTTGAAGATCACTTTTGGTTTGGTAAAGAACCAAAGAATGTTTGTAAGGGAGAGTGAAATGAATCAAAAGGACCTTCTCTTGATTCTGAAAGGTTTATCAATTTATAGGTTCTTTAGAAGTTCTGAAGAACCTCTTTTGGCTCCATAAAGAACCAAAGAATTATTGTAAATGTGACTGAAGAACCTTAAAATGGCTCACACTTACTAAAGGTTCTCTGAGCAAAGCCACAGGCAAACCACTTTTGGTTTTATCAAAAAACAAACAAAAAAAACGGTAATAAGGCGTGAGTGTGAAGAACCTGTAAAAAATTTAAAGAACCTTTTCCTGATGTAATTATAAAAAGTTCTTCATTCACAGACGTTTTTGCTTTGATTGATGCCATTGAAGATCCTCCACCTTTGGTCCAGTAAAGAACCAAAGAATGTTTATGGAGTTTTTGGAGAGTGGAAAGAACCTTCAAGATCAAGAGAAGGCTCTGAGAACCTTCTTGTTCTAAAGGTTCTTTACTAATTTAAAGGTTCTTTGAGTGAAGATCCACCTTCGGTTTGGGGAGTGTGAAATGAGTCAGAAACACTTAACAAACCTTCTCTTGATCTTGAAAGATGTGTTATCAATTTAAAGGTTTTTCGAGTGATGCCACTGAACAACCTCTTTTGGTTCCAGAAATACCTCATGTCTGCAAAAGGTTCCTAAGGCACAGACAAACCACTTTTGGTTCCACAAAATCTTTTTTTAAAAATTGTAAAAATTGAAAAAGTGTAAGAGAGATATGTGAGGTTCTTTGAGTGACGCCATCGAAGAACTGTTGGTGTGAAGACCCTCTTAAAGGCTCAGCTTACAGGTTTGTCATACTCACAAAAGGTTCTCCGAGCGAAGTCACAGACAAAGCCATCAAAAGAAAAAATACACATTTTCTTTTTGTAATGAACTCTGGGTGTGAAGAACCACGAAAATGCTTAGAAGAACCTTCTTAGTGATCTAAAGATCCTGCACTAATGAAAAGTATCTTCATACACCTTTTTATTGAAGAGTGTTCAGTGCAGAGACACACTGAGAGACTTTCACTTTGAAATTTTGTTCCCCAAATAAAGACTCTCCTACTTTATCCCCCCGTTCTTGGATTGCCAATGGAATTTTTTTTCGACAGACTTTTACTTAAGCTCGGGATTTATTGAAACTTGTCTGAGGAGGAGTTCTAACAGGCTGCTGAAAAGAAGAAAAAAAAGAGAAGGAAACATTTTTTTCCTCTTATATAATTGTGTGATTCTCACCAATCTTGGCCTCAGGGAATGGCAGGGATCCAGGATCTGAATAAAAAGCTTCCAGAACAAAGGGTTTATTCCTGTGGAATGTGATAACTTTGGAGGATGGCGAGGGGTGGTTCTTGCCAAATATCTCATGACAACTGGAGGAAGAGAACAATTATAAAACAGGGTGAGCACGGCACCGAGTACAGCATATACCTTCCACTCCAGCAGCTGTATACCTCACTTGCCAATTAAGACATCTATATGAATCTGGAAATTAGCATGTTGGCTTTCTTTCTTACTGTGAGCTTCAGGAGTGTTTTCCCGCACTCTGCGAGCCTTTGTACTTACGGTTTGGCTTCATCTGCTTCGCTGCTCCAGGAGAGAGAGATGGGGAATGGGATAGCATCTGTGATGGTGAAATCCCGCACTCTGAATGCAGGGGAGAGCATGGCGCACTGTGGAAAGGAAGGGAAGGCGGTCATTAGGCTGAAAATGCATGATCCACCGGACTGCTCAGCGCCTTACTTCTGAACGTTGGGTCGTGAGCCATAAAAATAAATAAATAAATAAATAAAATGGAACTCGTGGATGGCTGCATTTCCATAAAACTAAGATTTAAGCAATTGGCCCACAGTATTTCTCCTGCTTCCCAACCCATCATAGCACATTCCCTGCATTTTCCGGACGCTTTCTAATCTCTCTGGCAGTCTTTAATCACTGGGTAACGAGTTGTTACACTTTCATATCCAGATAAGTCGATTCACATTTGGATTGATTCGGAATTTTAATGCGACACAGCCTCCCTTTGATCTCGCAGCTCAAGTCCTCATACTGCCAAACTGCAGATAACAAGCGACTGATTTCCACAGGGGCCTCAAAAGCTCATCTCGCTGTCAGCCATGCGGAGGAACGTCTCCGTACCTGTAAAGCGCAGCCTCTGGCCACCGCCTCGTCCGCATTGAGCGTTGTGCTCACGTCTCTTTTGAAGAATTTGCTGATTTGGGCCTTTACAGCAGGGATGCGCGTGGCTCCTCCGACAATCTCCACCGCGCTGACGTCCTGCAGCTGCACCTGAGCCTGCTCCAGAGCGGCCACGAGAGGAACGGTCACTCTTTCGATCAGGTCAGCACACAGCTCCTCAAACGTGGCCCTGCATACAGACAAATGCAATGACCGTTTTCATTGTAGACGTCAGCAGTATACTATATGGACTAAAGTATTGGGACACTATATGGACTAAAGTATTGGGACACCCAAGGTATTAAAAAGAATATACAGAGAGCATATCCTGCTTTTGTTGGAGTAGGTGTCTCTACTGTCCAGGAAAGAAGGCTTTCTACTAGATTTTGCAAGAGCATTGAGGATTTGATTGATCACCACCTAAACCCCAACCATCCTTCCAGAGAGAACACAGTTCCTCCACTGCTCCACAGCTCAATGCTGGGGGGCTTTACACCCCTCTATAGCCTACGCCTGGCATTAGGCAGCATGGTGCCAACAGGTTCATGTTTATCTGCTCCAGAGAGTCCTATTCTATTGGCAATACTTGTAATGGATGCTATCAGCATTTTTAAGTTACACCAGTTGCTGACACAGATGTGCAAATGCACACACACATTCAGCTTGTCTAGTCCCTGTAGAGAAGTACGACCAACAGAATAGTGAATATTCTGGATCAGATAAACACGAACATGGACCTCCATCTACTGGCACTGTGCCTAATGTCAGGTGTGGGCTACAGCTGTGGAGCGGTGGTGCTTCATCCAATCAACACTTTTGGGTTGAGTTGGGGAGCTGGGGATGAGGAGGTGGGGCGGTGATCATCCAACAACCTGACCTCACTAACGCTCCTGTTGCTGAATGCAATCAAATCCACACAGCAGTGCTCCGAAATCTAATAAAGCCATCTTAGATAGTGGAGACAGTTATTCCAACTCCAAAGCAGGATAAACTCTTTTTTTAATACCCTAGATTTCAAAAGAAACTAGGCAATCAGCAGGTGTCCCAATACTTTTGTCCACATGGTGTATAAGCCTGATTTCTTTTAATATTAGTGGATTAATAAGCCCGAAAAAAACATAGGTGATAGCTGTTTTCAGATAAGTAACAGAATTAAGAACCCCTCTAAATCAGACCTAGAGTTTAACCCTTAGAGTTCAGCAGGTTTAATGCCTGTGCACTCTCTGTACTTGCTTATTACAGAATCCTATCTGGAACCTGTTGCTTCTTCACTGTATCAAAGCTAAAATTAGGCAATATCTTTATATTTGGCAGCAGTTTCAGAGAACTCCAGATCCTCAGAGTTCAATGAATGCTGCGTCTGGAAGCTACATATCTGTCAGTCACATAAATTGGACAGACAATTCTATATATTTAGAGCTGAAGCACTTCTGAGCACCATCAACGTGATTGCTTCCCAAAATGCTCTAGACGTGACAGTATTCAGCGATTTTACTGAGATCGGTACCTGTTCATCTTTCCCGACACGTCCTTATCATCCATAAAGCACTCGATATTGAGAGGGATGTCTGTGGAGTTGCTGCTCATCAGTTTCTTAAGCTTCTCGCACTCCTGCTGGAGCCGCAACAAAGCTCGGACCCTGGACTTCACATCCAGCTTGTACTTGGACTTGAACTCTGCACAGAAGTACTCCACCAGCCTCTGATCAAAGTCCCTGCCGCCCAAATACGGATCAAAAGCAGTGGAGAGAACCTGCAGATGAATAAAAAGGCACACACTGACCCGTCTGATCTTCAGGCTACAGAAGAGACTCTAGCCTCCATGCTAGGGCTGAATGGCTCTGAGCACAGGGAGTAACTGTTGGTATTTCCAGGTGACATGGTCTGGATTCATTCTGGACAAAAAGCTTAGAAATGTGTCATTCCCCTTGGCACAGCTAGCTAACCCGTGTAGTAGAGCTTAAAACCGGACTATGCAGCAACTGTACCTTATAACAGCAGCTTCTGCACTATATGGAGCTTTGGGAGAACCTCTCTCCAGAACTGGCAGCACCACCGGAGTCATATTAGTGTAAGGTCCTGTAGCATTACTCCGCCTCCTCGGTCCACATGCTTCTCTACCTCCAGATGCTGCTTCTGGAGCTCTCAGCTTGTCAACACGTATATTTTACAGCTGTCTACGAGGGGGCGCTGAAAGCGTGATTTGTGTTTATAGCAGTGGTGTAAAAGTGAAATGTGAATTACACTCCCCAACTGTAGGGGGAGCCCAGGAACAAAAACAAAACCACCACAAACGCAAATTCTAACATAATGCTGCTTTAAAACGTCTCACTGATGTCTCACATTAGTTCGGTTCGTCCCATTTAACTCTGAAAGCGACTCTATACTAGGGCTGCTCCTGCAAAAAGAGCTGGTAATTCTCGTTTTCTCGTTATTAGTTGGCTTTATGGCGTTCGCACGTCAAATTTACTTCATGTAAAAACAAAAAAAAAAATAAGGAAACTTCACTTTATAACCATTTAAAAAGTTTACAGTTGGTCTCAGCGGCCTGATGTACTGCTATTAAAGCCCAGGGGAGGGGGGGGGTCTCGCGTTCGAATCCCAAGCCATGCCACTTTGCCATCAGCAACCGGAGTCCAAGAGAGTACAACTGGCCATGCTTTCTCCGGGTGGCTAGATGGCGCTCCCTCTCCCATTGTCCCTCCTAAGAGATGTTGGCTGGTGTGGTGGAGGCAGTAAGTGGTAAAAAAGGCAGTTGCTGGCTTTACATGCATCAGAGGAGACTTGCGTTAAGTCCTTACCCTTCTAGAGTTGGGAGCAATGCTAGTGCTAGGGGGAGCTATGAACAGGTGGGATTATTGCCAGTACCAGTTTGGGAGAAAAAGGTAAACATTTGACAGACAAATAATAATAATAACAATAACAATAACAATAATAATAATAATAATAAAAGGTTTACTGTAAATTATGTGTAAAGGACTGTAAATAAGGTGTAAGCGCCTGAGATCATCCAAAACAGAAATGTGAGGAACCCTCAGCACCGTTTAAGCAAATACACTAAACGCTGTTGGCTGAAGGGATGAGCTGCATTTATGTCTAAACTGCGCGGCTAAATACTACTGACTGGTTCTCAGGGCTGCTAATGCTGAAGGACCTGATCGCCCACAAGGATGCTGATACTCAGTGGAAACTCTGTCTTTCTGTCTGACCTCCTGACCATACGGTGTTTTAAGAGGCTGAAAACAGAGCTTTTGGAAGATGTTCATGTCTGTTTTCCAGTGGAAGGATGTTTCTGGAAAAGCTGTGGCTGTTTCTCAAAAGAAAGGCTGCTATCGGACTTGATAGGCCTGTTGTAGCTGATGACCAGCTGTTCTAGTAAAATCTGACTATGCAGGTCTGTTACTGTGCCCGAATCTTGTGGGGTGTTGGAAAGATAATTCAGCCAAAAGATGATAAATTAGACTAATAATGACTAATAATCGTGATTTTACTTTTATTGATTTATCAATTCATTGAAATTCATCAATTATGGGAATAGCTGTTAGTCGCAGCCCTAGTAAATACTCAAGCATTTCCTCAAGTCAGTCAAGATCACATCGGATCGGCCATGTCGTCACTATATAAAGGAAGTACCACTCTCTCTTAAAGGTAGCAGTGCAATAGCTTCTTGGTGAACACGAGAGGAGATCCAGGATGGAGTTCCCCAAAACCAGTGGTGGCTTAGCGGTTAGGGCACCAGACTACTGATGACAAAGTTGTGGGTTTGATACACGGGCTCGGCAAGATGCCACTCGGCAAGGCCTTTAACCTTTACCCTTCACTGCTCTGAGTATGTGTGGTCCCTGCACCACTGTGTGTGTGTGTTCACTGCAAAAAATAGGTTAAAGGCGGAGGCCAAATTCCATCTGTGTCCAACACTAACGAAGAATATGGTGGTCTTGTCAACAACAATGAGAAACCACAACATCAACGGACAGGAGTCGACCCAAAGGCAGAAATAGCAGCTTTTTAAATAGCCATTAAAGGGTTATTGATTTACTGTGGGTATTTACTATAGATGCTATTTCTGTATTGATGGAGGTGGGCATGGAGTCGATAGCAGCAGAAAATGCTGGATGAAAAAAGAAAAAGAATGAATCCAATCCGATCCTAAAACAAATATCCTGAATCAGCACCCACTCACTCACACTGTGTGATGTTATTAGCTATGTGCTTCTTCCTGTGGAGCACCTCGATCCGGATAACCTACTTTTAGATGTTCTTCTTGACTGAAGAGGTTTAATTAGGTGCTTCAAAAGAGCTCATTTTAAAATCAGATAGTTGTGCCATTTCTTCACTTACTGGCTTTATGTTAGGCATGACCCAATCCTGAGTTTCTGTAGCCAAATCAGATCTGATCTTCACAGCCAAACCAGCTGGTGTCTATTTTTTTGTTTTAATGCACCCCCCTTCACATGAGAACATGGGGGTCCAAAATCCTAGTCCTGGTTTTGTCTCTGTCTCATCTAGCATACCTTATTCAACTGAATGACTAATAAGCATCTACTGTAAAGTGTGTTTGAGTGGGAAACACACAAGAATTAGCTAAACACAAGGTCCACAGGACTGACCAAATGAATAGGGATGTAAAATATTACTTGAAATAAAGATTGTTGTTGGCAGACAGTAGTTCATGACTGCTGTGTTTAAACACAGACTGTTAGATAGCAGTGTTTTACCTGTAGCCTTCAGATCCCACTGTTCTGACTGCATTAAAAAGTCATGCACATTTTACATTTGTATGCTATTTTTCCTATGCAAGTATGATGAAAAAATACTAATTGTGAAATATATAATTCAAAACAGCTAAAGCTAAGCTAAAACAGATAAATCAGATATTTAAAAAATATATTATATATATATCTTTATATTATTATTATTATTATTATTATTATAAAATTTTTTAGTATTATTGTAAAATGTTGGAGATACCCCTGTATGCATATCTCCAGGTTCTTGCCGCAGTAATATGAAACACAAAGGCTGATTAGTAGGCCTAACATGCTAACATGCATGCTTTACAGTTACATCTCAAAATACACAGATTGACCAAAATAAAAAATTAGCTCATTTGGTCTCATTCAGACATGATCATTCAACATTGTGAGTAATAACGTGGCCTGTTCAGAACCCAATTTTATTTTAGCCGGATCTGACAGCATCATTTCCAAGTCAAAAATATGGAAAGTTCCAAATATGGAAAGTCTGCTGCGTTCCTGTGTAATTACTTCCAACACCTATATGCAAATAAAAAAGTTCTAGTTCTAGTATGTGAATTTGGAATTTAGTATGTGAATGTGGAATTTGTTAAAAATCTGATGCTACCAATACCAATCAAAAGGTCAAAATTCTTCTGAAACCGCATATCTATAATAAACCGAGGCCTTTCGAAATAAACTACAGCCCAATACTTATATATTAATTTATATAAAGTGCTTGGTCCCCTGATGATTGCCAATTTTGATAACTTGCAGAGAGTGGCTAGCTTAAAGCGTGTAGCAGTTACAAACATCCACATAAAAACTAAAGGGACGCTGAATCTGTTTGTTACTAACAGTGATCATTTACACACATTCATCTTGCTTTGTCCACCATTTGCCAGCTATTAAAGAAAGCTCTGAATATGCAAAAAACACCAAATTCACAGCTCATGAAATGGGACTCATTTTTCACATCTTTCAGTAGCGTTACCTTACTTCAGACCGGCCCATATAAATGAAGAAAACACAAGCGACTGCAAATCCTTCTTATCATCGATCAAGTGAGGGGGCAGCAACAACAACATCGTAATTACGTGCAGCAGCTTCATCGTCAACTATCGTTTGTCTTTGGCAAATCTAGAAACCTACAAAAGAAACCTAGAAATGGAGCTAAATTAATCTAGAAATCTAAAAATCTTTCAATCTAGACAAAGACCAAGCATTCTTACAGGTTTGCACATAGCCATAGTATCCATTCAGCCCTACAATGGACAAGAGATTAGTGCGGCTTTCTCAGAACAGTGGCTCACCTTCAGCTTCCCTTTGTTGAACGCGCAGGCGGACACCTGAAAGGCTGAATGCCCCATGTCGACAAAGAACACAATCTTGGGCTTCACTTCAGGACCGGGCAGATCTTGCTTGTATATGCCATAATTCAATGCCACTGGGATAACAAATGATGCAAGAATATCAGTGTGACTCATGAACATTTGGTTGGAGGATAGGGGGAGGATGGAGGGGATTTGCACAGTAATTGGCAGGATGGGTGTAATGAATCCCTAACATACCTGCAGTGGTGTCATTCATCAGCCTCAGGCAATTCAGGCCGGCAATCTTGGCAGCGTCCAGTACAGACCTCCTTTCTGAATCAGTGAAGAATGAAGGGATCTATGCATGATAAAATCATTCGCATGGCCAAAGGAAAAGAAGAAGAAAAAGAAAAGACGCACAAAAAACAAAAAAAAAAACACAAACCGTCTGATTGGTGTTCAGCACAGTTGTGAGTGAGAGTGTGTGAGGTGTATAATCAGCAGACATTTGTAACTTGGGGAGAACCTGGGAGGGATGTACCGGTTGTCAGGGTTCGGTACAGGCATATATGGAAAACCTACACATGATATTTTCAGCACAAGACAACAAGTTTTACAGACTTTAGCGTTTATGTGCCGCACCAGCGTTAATATCTAGACAACGAGAAAAGGAAGGGATTATTTTGCGCCGCCTTTGAGCCCGAAATCTTCACACCAAATGTCAGTGTTTAAAGCTGCGGGAGAATCTTCCAGAAAACTTACAGAGATGACACACTCAGCTACTTTCTTCTGAAGACTGGCCTCTGCGGTTTCTTTCATCTTAGTCAGCAGCATGGCAGTAATCTGTTCAATGCTGAACTGGTGCTCCTTCTCCAAGTATGAAACCTAAACATCACAGAAAACCTATATTGGTTTAAAACGTCTACAAACCATCTCCAGGATCTTCATGCAGATAAACTAATACATTCAATATGAAAGTTGCACCTATTACTAAAGAGATGCACACACACACACTTAGTCTAGCCCCTGCATAGAAGTACTGCCAATAGAATAATAGTGACTCTCTGTCACTATGATCAGAGTATCGCTAGCCATCGGCAGCCGAGGCCCCGGGAGAGCACAACTGGCCTTGCTCTCTGCAGGTGGGTAGATGGCGTTCTCTCCCCACATCGCTTTGCTGTGGTGCTGGATGTAGAAGCTGGGTGTGCAGCGCTTCCCTAATGGCTTGATTGCTTCGCCCTCAGTAGTGTGGAGGCAGCACATGCGATGGGGGGGTGGGGGTGGGGGACCATGAACCATGCCTAATACCAGGCTGGAGGAATGTAAAGCCCCCCAGCATTAAGCTGTGGAGCAACGGAAGAACTGTGGAATGATGGAATGATGGATGGAGCTCCATCTAATACATCTGGGATACTGAGTTGGGGAGTTTTAAGCTGGGGTGGTGATCATAATCCAACATCTTGACCTCACTAATGCACTTGTCACTGGATGCAATCAAATCCTCACAGCAAGGCTCATCCAAAATCTGGAAGAAAGGCTTCATCCCTGGACAGTAGAGACAGTTACTCCAACTAAAGCAGGATAGACTCTTTAAATACCCTTGATTTCAGAAGAAACAATGCAACAAGCAGGTGTCCCAATACTTTTGTCTGAATGGTGTAATTGGATAATATCTACGAATAAACTGACGTACATATAAGCACAGCTTATATATATTATTTGAAGGGGACAGGTGACGTTATCCCTGTAGCTCAAGGTCAAAGCCAAAGAAGGAAACCTCCGACATTAAACAGCTTCTGGCAATCAGTTCCACGCTGATCAGCTACATTTGGGTAAATGGAAACGTGGAGATTTGATTAATCATTAAAAGATAATAATAAGTCATCGACTCTCCCACAGCAGCCCCCGTTATTAGCAAACCAGCCTTGATTGGGTTCTGTTCAGCACTGTTGATTGATTTTGATGCCACAGACTCATAATCATAATCAGCAGATTGATGGTAAACACAGAATTGGGTCAATGTATAGCTGGACTGCTTCACTCAATCAACTAATGTGTTCGAGAGCAGATGAAAGTAGCCCATCCTGCTTTAGTTGGAGTAACTGTCTCTACTGTCCAGGCAAGAAGGCTCATTTCTGTGAGGATTTGATTGCATTCAGCGACACGAGTGTTAGTGAGGTCAGGATGTTGGATGATGATCACCACCTCACCTCACTCATCACCAACTTCCCAACTCATTCTTAAAGTATTGGATGGAGCTCCACCACCATCATTCCAGAGAACACAGTACCTCCACTTCTCCACAGCTCAATGCTGGGGGGGCTTTATACCCCTCTATAGCCCACGCCTGGCATTAGACAGCATGGTGCCAATAGGGTCATGTTTAAGTTTATCTGCTCCAGAGTCCTATTCTATTGGCAGTGCATCTCTACAGGGACTAGGCAAGCTGTGTGTGTGTAGGCAAGCTGTGTGTGTGTGTGTGTGTGTGCACATCTATGTGCAACTTAACTTAATCCAATAAAAGGGACAATTGTAGTCCAGGATTAGGCTTAATCTCTTTCTGTGAAACTGGCCTATTGAATATCGCCTGTACATCTTTCATATGCTAGGAGTGGACTTCTGCCCATCCGAGTAAAATTCCTGTGGTCAGTTTGATTCTTTTGTAGGTAGAATACATAGTGGGATCAGTGTGAGGCTACTGAAATAACGGACTGAAGGCCCTAAAGCTCTAATGCTGAACTGTCTACTATGCAGGACTTAAAAGCAATGGACCTACACAGTATTAGGCATGGGCGACATCAGGGGAGAACTCAAAGGCATCCTTGCCACCCTTGACGCAATAGCTGGCACACTCAGTGAGATATCAGAACATGATATATGCGGGTCGGTGGGCAAGCTAGCAGCCTGCTGACATCAATAACTGACTTTCAGTTTTTGTCTCCCTGCATTCTGATGCGACGGGTCCTCGTGCAGAGCGATGTACTACAGAAAGCGCTACAGTCACCAAATTTAAATTATGCCACAGGCAAGAGCTTAGCTAGTAGCAGAGTCTCTACTCTACTAGCAACGGGACAGATAGCAACTTTCAGAAACTCTGGAAGCATGCGGTCGACTTGTGCACTCAGAACAACTCCCGAGGTCCACAGTGTCCACGGAGGGGGTCTGACAAAGTGACAGTGACTAGCATAGTAAACGACTGAAAGCTCTTGAAGTTGTTCCTGACTGTGCCAATGAGCTGAGCGTCGTCCGTAAGAAACCTTTCTTGCTTGCGTTAAATGAAAACTTGCATATAAGTGTGTGAGAGTGTGTGTGTGAGTGTTATTTTACTGATGTAGACCCAAATTTATAGCTGACTGAGACAACCCCTCTCCCCTCAGACATAAGTAGCAAATGTCACCCATATATATATATATATATATATATATATATATATATATACATACATATATACATACACACACACACACACACACAGCTCCAGAAAAAAATAAGAGACCACCCTACATTGTCAGTTTCTCTGGTTTTGCTATTTCTAGGCAGTGTGTTTTAGGGAAATTAACATTAGCATTGTATTTCATAACCCATGGACAACATTTCCCCTAAATTCCAAATAAAAATATTACTATTTAGAGCATTTACTTATTTATTTATTTGCAGAAATGACAACTGCTCAAATAATTAAAAGAAATGTTGATAATAATTATAATGTAAATAAATGATTATTCAGATTTAAACACAGTTCTAATATCTGAACTTTGAGAGCATTCAGAAATCACTATGGTGAAATAAGCTTGACTGACAATCACAGCTTTTCAGTCTTGGCAGGCTCTCCACTAGTCTTTCACATTGCTGTTGGGACTTTATGCCATTTATAGTCTGCAAATTCAGGTACCTCAGCTCTGTTTGATGAAATGCCTAGAATAAAACGATTGCCATATCCTGTAAAATGTTAACTTCACCTTCTTAGCTTTTTCTTTGGAAGTCATTTGGAGCATTTCTATTGGTCTATTTATCATGACAATGATGGATGTGAAGAACACCTGCCAGATTCGAATTATGTAAGAAATTGAAAAATGGCACGAATAGAGATACATGGTTTTCCAGGAGATATTTTACAACATTTGACTGCAGTTCTCATCCAAAAGGACTTCCATTTAAATAATGAAAAATATCAATACATCAAAGTATTGCAATATTATGCTTTGCAATCCTTTATCAATTCTCAAAAATACAGTACTGAATATTAATTAATATTTTACAGGTAAAGATTGGTGTCAGATAGTGGTTCATTTTTGTTAGATAGCAGTGTTGTAGGTCTATAGGTTGGAAGGAGGTGGTCTTATCGAAGGACTCCAATCGGTGTTGTATGGGGAGCTTGCCTGGCTGGGGATTCAAACCCCAGAGTGCCATGAAGAAGGTGGTGGTGGTGTTACCCACAACCCTACTACCAGCATATCGTGACTGGCATGCTGGTATATGCTGTGGGTAGTGTGTTAGCTTGGGGCTAACAGATTAGCTGGTGGCCGCAGCGTTATATGAGGACGCCTGCCAGGCCAGGGATCCGAACCCTAGTCTGCCTCAGGTAAAGCAGTATTGTTTCCCACTACACTACTGTAATTTTCAGGCTGTGATTTATGTCTGGAAATCCAACCCCCAGTGTTTACCTTTGCACCGACTCTGTCATCGCACAGCGGTACCAGATCATACGGTAAATTTGCCCTCTCTGCTTGAACGACGGGATCCTGAAACAATCTGCCATGCAGCCTCTTAAAATTGCACACAGTACTGCCAGGATTGGTAATAATCTGAAAGGGACAGAACACACAAATCTCAGGTGTTGTCTTACATAAACACGGATAAGTAGGTCACCGTTATTTATAGTAAAGCACGGGCCAGCTACTGTGTCCCATGACCCAGTGGCACTGGAGTGTAAACATAGGCCTTGTGCTTATCTAGGCCTTACCTGGTTTCTAGCGGCATTCCCAACAGATCTGTTCTTCGGGCCAAACGACACGACAGCTCTGTAAATGGGGAACGTGTTAAAAGAGGTTAGCACTGCTGACATCATTACAGCAAGGCCAGAATCCTTGGGAAACTCCATGGGAGAATTACAACCTCGCTTTAAATTAGGCCGAGAGCAGACAGGATAGGCACAGCCTTGCCATTATAGACCATTAAAGCCTCTGAATAGCACACAGCTACAGTATAGACAGTATATAGTCACATCAAGTATATGAGGTAGCATCAGGTAATGGATACTCACTTCTTCACGTCACTTCATTCTACTAAAACGGGTGACATTTGGATGTCCCAATGTCCCAAAATGTCCCAAAATGTTTCCATATGATATGAGAAAATACTAATTTCCTAAAGAGCAGCATACCAATTCTGATGGCTTTTCATTACTATATGCACATCTTTACATGTCTGTATTGACAAATATGCATCTAAAATATCAACAAATTAATGTTATATATATTTTTTAATTATTATAATTTTTTTTTCAACAAAAAGCATGCATTTATATATATATACATACACACACACATATACATAATCATATATACATATATATACACACATACTTACATACATACATACACACATACATACACACACACATACATATATACATATATATATATATGCATGCTTCACTCGGTTTGGCTTACCACCCCGTCACACTAACGTGTTTTGCCTAATAATAACGTACTGTTGCTTTAAATCACAAAGGGGAAGTCATACACAACAGGACCAAAAAAAAAATCCAGCCCGACCCTACCCAAGCCCATGCACGTTCTGTCTAAGCCTGAAATGTCATTATAAGCCCAAGCCCGGTTTAAACCCAACACTTTTCATTAGTGAGCAGAGCGTTAAAACTGACCTTTGTAACTACAATTCTGATTTGTCTGAATTAGCGAAATCTGTTTTGTTACACACAGTAACAATTTTTTGTTACAAAGCGCTGCAGGGCCAAGTTTTATCTTTAACCATCACAGTGTGATCTGTTACTGTGCTATATTGTGATTCTCACGCCATAGCTTTATATAAAACTGCATCGGCCTACATTACAGACCATTTTCTTGAGCCCGCCCAAGAGGGCACAAGGAAAGCAGTGGGAAATCTTGGGCTCGGGCAGAGAATCTAAACTCTAAAATCCAGTTTAGCCCAACCTCAAGATACATTATTTTATTATTAGTTAAACTACTTTCCTCGTGCCCTCTCGGGTCAGGCTCATGAAAATGGTCTGTAATGTAGGCCAATGCAGTGTTTTTGTTATAGGGCAGTGGTGGCTCAGCGGTTAGAGCGCCAGGCTATTGATAACAGGGTTGTGGGTTCGATTCCCAGGCTCGGCAAGCTGCCAGTGTTGGGCCCTTGAGCAAGGCCTGCTCCCCATGCGCTGTAGTTGGCTGCCCACCGCTTTGGGGGTGTGTGTACTCACTGCCCCTAGTTCACTAGTGTGTGTGTATGTGTGTGTGTGTGTGTGTTCACTACCACAGATGGGTTAAATGCAGAGGACACAATTCGCTGTGACAAATGCTTGCTATGTCTGAAAGCTTTTATGCCAATATATGTTTTTATGATGGGTAATGTATTAAAAATAGTGTTGCTCATGTTTTTGCAATGTGGAACAAGCAGCAATATTATATAATAACTATATACAAGCTATATATATATATATATATATATATATATATTCACCATATATACACATATATACACACATATACACACACATACATATACATATATATATATATATATGTATATATGGTGAATGAATGAATTAGCTTAATGTGGGTCTGGGGGAGTGACATATACATGTGGGTCTGGGGGAGTGACCCAGTGTGGTCAGATCTGCTGTCCACCAGCTGTGTGTGATCTCCACATGCTGACAGTGTTGACAGGGCAGCGCCATTACAAGGCGTGACGTCATTCCCAATGCAAAGGCACTGTACAGCAGCCTGTCCTCCACTGCACACACACACACACACACACACACACACACACACACACACACACACACACACACTGAAGTCAGCTTTGTTGAGGGTACTCACGGAGTGCACCGGTCAGTGAAATCGTTGGCCACCGTTTCGATCCCCCCGCTTTTCACAACGGCGATGAAGCAGCTCTGAAAGCCCACGTCAAAGCCCACCACGGCCATGGCGACACTCCACTCCGGCAAAGCCGTGCAAAGCTCGGCGAACTCGGCCGGGTTTCAGCGGTAACGTGTCCTCCTGAGTCCCGCTGTTATTTCCAGGCTACCCAGCGGATCCGTGCCGGAACCATTTATAGCTTTACTCCCAGAACTTTCCAGAACTTCCTCATCTTCTCCTCGGCGCGCACCCCGGCCTCGCTTCCAGAGATTTCTGACCAATCAGAGCGCGTCTCAGCGCCGTTACTCCGGCAACCGCCCCGCCCCTGTACACAAGGAGGAAGTGGAAGAAACTACCGACGATCGACGATAATAATAAAAATTAATTAATAAATTAATTAATTACAATTCATTAAGTGATGCTGCTATTAAAAATGATATTTAAAAACGGCTGATGTTCGATAGTGATTATAATAAAATAAAAATGTTGAAGATGAAGAAGATGATAATTATGATGATGATGATGAAGACAATTATGATCATAAAAAAAAATTATAACAATTATAATAACAATAATAATTTTTGCTGTAAAATCCAGCTCAACACCAGCCTTTGGTTTCAGATGGTGGAAACTGGCTTCTGATGGTCAAGGTGGTGGAAAAGCTGGGCATCCAGGTGATAACGTACACTGTACTGGTTTTATACTGTTTAAGTTGGTTGACCAGCTTAGCTCTTGACCAGCTACTAGCAAAAAAAGCAGGACTTGAGCTGGACCTTTGATGGAGTACTGTTGGTTGCTGGTCATCAAGCTGGTCATACTGGAGGACTATAGGCAAACCATAGATATCGATTGATGATGAAGATGAGGATTAATGAGGATGAAGATGAAAACAATGATACACAAGATGCCTGATATAAGATCATTTTCAGCATAAGGACAAGATAATTGATTACTAGTAATTAAGAAACACTATATGTAAAAGTGCAAAAGTTTGTGGACACTCCTTCTAATTAATGCATTTAGCTAGTTTAAGTTGCACTCATTGCTGACACAGACACACAAAGCTAGGGGCAGTGGTGGCTCAGCGGTTAGAGCTCCGGGCTATTACTGACCGGGTTGTAGGTTCGATTCCCAGGCTCGGCAAGCTGCCACTGTTGGGCCCTTGAGCGAGGCCCTTTACCCTCTCTGCTTCCCGGGTGCTGGAGTTGGCTGTGTGTGTGCTCTCTGCCCCCAAGTTTACTAGTGTGTGTTTGCTACCACGGATGGGTCAAATGCAGAGGACACATTTTGCTCTACAGTACAGTGACAAATACATGCACCTTTAGTGGTCTAGAAGTATTGCCAAAAGAATAGGACTCTCTGGAGCAGCTAAACAAGAACCTATTGGCACCATGCTGCCTAATAATTGGGGTAGAGGCGTATAAAGCCTCCCAGGACGGAGCAATGGAAGAACTGTGTTCTCTGGAATGATGGTGGATGGTGCTCCATCCAAATACTTTTGGGATTACGTGGGGTGGTGGGGTTATCATCATCCAACATCCTGACCTCACTAACGCTTTTGTCTCTAAATACAATCAAATCCTCACAGCAATGCTCCTTCGAAATCTAGTGGAAAGCTTTATTCCCTGGACAGTAGAGACAGTTACTTCAACAAAAGCAGGGGAAGCTCTTTTTAATACTCTCGATTTTGGAAGAAGCAGTGAACGAGCAGGTGTCCCAATACTTTTTATTTTTGATGTCCTTATAGTGTATTAAAGATGAAGGGGTAGATGATGATAATGATGATGATGGCTATGATGAGGAAGGAAGAGGAAGGATCTGTTAGCATGTGCTGATGTTAATTTCAGTTTTGTAAGTTCTGTCTTCCGAAGCAGAATGCAAATAACCTCCTCGCAATTAGCACCCCACATGAGCGCAGATTTGTTTACTCGTTTACCCTCAAATCACTCATGCATTTCTTTAATAATGCTTTAGGCCTGATTACAGCGTACAGTGTATTGGATGGTTATGTTTTATGTAGACCACAATTTCCTCGTACACTCAAACACTCCCTAAATTCCCACAACGTAACAGAAGCCGCGTGAAGCTGATCTGAATTCGGCTGAACAGAATCACTTTGTGTTCCGTGTGATGTGCAGTGACCGGGAATTTGTCTTTGTCAGGGTCTCAGCTTTACATAAAGATACAGAGGTGCTTAAACATACACAACGTACACCGATCAGCCATAACATTAACACCACACTGGCGGGTTATCTTCCTCTACAGTGGCAGATATCTGTCAAGGGGTGTCTCTATTAGGCAGTAAGAGAACAGGCAGTTATTGAGGGTGATGAAGGTGGTAAAATGGGGACATGGGCAAGCATGAGTGGTCAGTACCTACCAAAAATGGGTCAAGAAAGGATCCATCAGTGAGCTGTCACTGATGCGAACCATGGAGGTCCTACCTCACAACTTGCAGGACTTATAAGATCTGCTGCAGGAGTCTTAGTGCCAGATACCACAGGACACCTTCAGAGATCTTGTGGAGTCCATCTGTTGGGGCGGCTCAGAAGGCACCTATTTCATATTAGGAAGGTGTCCAGGGGTTTTAATGTTATGGCTGGTTGGTGTGCATATAGTCTAGGATATATAGTTGTCCTTCCACACCTTCCATTACAATCCATCTTGCTGGATCTCTTTCTGATGGTAGATGCTGTATTTTGACATCAACTGTGGTGAGAGCTACCTGCTACCATGATGACTCCTTTACTCATGGGCTGAACTTGCTAGGATGGCCTGATCTGGCCATGTTGGTCAGCTGTTTCACTGGTAAATGATTTAGTGGACAGTGAAACGCTGGTTTCTAATATTTCTGAGATCTTCTTAACCCCCTTCCCAGACTCATCTGCATCTACAGTCTTCTTCCTGAAGGCCTCAGAGAAGAGCACTCTCTGGATCTGACCATGGTGATCATCTTCTTCACCCCTCATTTCAACCATCAATCAACAGCAGACCAGACTAAACGTCTGAGGTTTAAATAAGACTCCAGACTCCTCCAGAATCCTCAAAGGAGTTCTTACTTTTTCCTCACAATATTACCTTTCTTCAAAGTGTCAGCTAGAGGTTTGCAAAGCCCCCAGCAACTGTCTCTACTGGCTCCAGCCTGTTTAAGGGGTTAAAGCCTCTAAACGCAAACATAGCGTTAGAAAAGTGTTTCAGGACAAAAGAGTTCCCAACTTTTCACATTTACCACTGTTTTACTATTGTCCACTTAACATGTCCAGAAACACCCATGCATCATTAAATGTTCACTCAATGTAAAGAAGGGTTGGGAGGATCAATACCAGTGTCAATACTTCCTTGATCTTGATCTTGATCAGTCTTTACATGACAACATCAATACCAAATGTTTTCTTTACAAGGCTCACATCTGTCTCATGACGTCCACTTATAAGATAAGATAAGATAATCCTTTATTAACCTCACAGTGGGGAGATTCTCAGTGTCACAGCAATAAAGGGATAGCAAGACACTCAGATGCAAAACATAGATAAATTACCACTATATACACAATATAAATAATAGAAGTAAAAAAAACAATATTATTTACAGATTATTTACAGATAATTGCAAATTGACCCTTAATTGCACATGTGGGGGGTGTATTACACATTGTATTGTTACATTGAGGGACCTAGAGTGTGTAGTTTTAGTGTGTAGTTTAAGTGTGTGTGTATGTGGTCCGCTGGGAGCAGTGCTGGTTGTGGAAGAAAGGACCTGCGATACCGTCCCTTATGGCATTTGTATGGTCTTATGTACCGAAACTGTAATTTTTTTGTGGTCGTTTTCTAACCTCTCTTTATTCCTAACAGTTATGCATGTTAGATTGATAAACAACTCTGTGAAAAATTAAGAGGCCACTTAAACTTTTTTCTTAAATCTGCATCTCTACGCATATCGCAGTCATTTTCTTCCAGGCATTTCATCAAACAGAGCTGAGTTTCCTGAATTTGCAGACTATGAAAGCCATAATGTGGAAGACTAGTGGAGAGTCTGCCAGGACATGAGAGCTGTGATTGGTCAGTCAAGCTTATTTCACCATAGTGATTTCTGAATGCTCTCAAAGTTCAGATATTAGCACTGTGTTGTTTAAATTTGAGTAATAATTTCTTTACATTATAATTATTATAATATTTTCTTTGCATTATTTGAGGAGCTGTTTTTGAGCAGTGGTCATTTCTGCAAATAAATAAATAAATTCTCTAAATAGTCAAATTTTTATTTGGAATTTAGGGGAAATGTAAATTTTTCTAAAACACACTGCATAGAAATAGTAAAACCAGAGAAGCTGATCATGTAGGGTGGTCTCTAATATATATATATATATATATATATATATATATATATATATATATATATATATATATATATATATATATATATATATCATTATAGTACAGCCAGTTGCTACCTTGCAGTGGGATTGGCTGAGAGGCATTCTATGAATTCTCATGATAACAGCACTAACAAACACATCTCTGTAAGACCCTAAAGGTGGTCTGAGACACATTTGGGCCACAAGTTACAGCAAATTTGCATGTTCCGTCCCGTCAGGCTGACACATAACCGGACGCATTTTTCACCACCCAGTGTAAACGCATGTGGCTAAAATCTTATCTGGATTACAATCCAGATAAGCCACATAAAGTGACCAGGTGTAAATGGGGTCTATATCTCAGTCTGTGTACTTGCCTGTAACTTAGCAACGGCCTGGAAGCTGTTAAAAAGAAATGAAGGCAATGTTTTTGGAACGTCACAGAAGCCAACACATTGGCACTCAAGCTTATGCTATACTGTGGATATCGGCACCAGCTATGCTGACCTTCAGCTTTGTGTATTCAACCATGGCGCACTCGAGGCAGTACGAGTGGCAGTCTCATGATATAGCATGACTTTATTGCATGTATATATTGCATATAGTGTGTATTATTGGGTAAATGCATGTGGATATGGGTAAATTATTGGGTATTATTGGGTAAATGCATGTGAGTAGGGGTAAAGTATTGGCTATTTTTGGGTAAATGCATGTGCATATGGGTAAAGTATTGGGCATTATTGGGTAAATGCATGTGGGTATGGGTAAATTATTGGGTATTATTGGGTAAATGCATGTGAGTAGGGGTAAAGTATTGGCTATTTTTGGGTAAATGCATGTGCATATGGGTAAAGTATTGAGCATTATTGAGTAAATGCATGTGAGTATGGGTAAATTATTGGGTATTATTGGGTAAATGCATGTGCATATGGGTAAATTATTGGGTATTATTGGATAAATGCATGTTGGTATGGGTAAATTATTGAGTAAATGCATATGGGTATGGGTAACTTATTGGGTATTATTGGATAAATGCATATGGGTATGGGTAAATTATTGGGTAAATGCATGTGGGTATGGGTAAATTATTGGGTATTATTGGGTAAATGCATGTGAAAATAATGCACGTAAAAAAATATACCTAATGTAAAGAACAGACATGGTATTCCAACTTTTTAAAAAAAGGAGAAACACTGGTGTTTTTTGGATAGTTAGTATTAAAAAAAAAAGCCATGCCGCTTTGCCATCAGCAACCGGAGTCTGAAAGAGCACATCATTTGTAAAGAAGAGGTGGCTGGCTGCACATGTATTGAAGGACATTTGTGGTAAGTCCTTGCCCTCCGAGTGTCGGGAGCATTGGTAGTTCTAGGGGGAGCCATGAACAGGTGGGTTAATTGGCAACTGAGAGAAAAAGGGAAAAATCTGACAAAACAAAATCATAATAAAACAAACTCATTGACTGTTAGTTACCACTCTAAAGAGTCGGCATGTGTCTCTACAATAAACCATGCCACACCAGATCCACCCTGAGCTTTATTTTAAAGGAAATTCAGGTGTGTTTGGGACAGTTACAATATAAAAACGTACTAACAGACATGCTTACTGTTACTTTAAGGTATCAAATAAAACTTCTATATTTGTTATACATGTTGCACACATGGCGACCCAGGGTTCAAATTCACCACCTCTGCAAACTAAGTGGTAAGTTTCATCTACAATGAAAGATTTCACACCAGTTCCACTCCGACTGTGTTTACAGCCCTATCACTGAGTTATACAGAAGCTTTAAAATTCAGTGGACTTCCCCTTTAAAGCCAGCTCGGCTTCTCCTTCCATAGAGGCACAGTCCACCCAGACGGGACCCCCTTTTAAGGGAAATACAGAATATTAAAAAATTGAAGACACATTGACTGGTAGTTTTGGATAGCCATACACCGTCTTCATGCTTAATGATTTATGCTTGACTTCCCTCTGGGGTAAATCTATCTATCTACACTACATGGACAAAAGTATTGGGACACCTGCTCATTCATTCTTTTTTTCTGAAATCAACACTAAGAGCCTTAGTGAGCTCAGGATGAGCACCATCCACCATCCTTTAAGAAACCACAGTTCTTCCACTGCTGCACAGCTCAATGCTGGGGGGCTTTATACCCCTCAGACAGTCCTATTGTATTGGCAGTACTTCTCTACAGGGACTAGACAAGCTGTCTCTGTGTGCATTTGCACATCTTTGTCAGCAATGGGTGCAACTTAAAGTAGCTGAATGCCTTCATTAAGAAGGGGTGTCCAAAAACATGTAGATATAATATATGTAGATACTTGATTGGGTTGGGTTCCTTTACGATGAACCCTTTTACACCGACCCCACTCTAACTTTATGTACATCCAACCACTGAATTACCCAGAAACGTCTAACTGTAGTTTTGTATAGTAATTAAAATTGCTTTATTTATGTTGTAGACATGGTGACACCCACTTCCACTCACCACCTAATCTAATAAGCCTCTAAAACGCTCTAAACGTTTCCGTAAAATAACCCATTTCACACCAAACTCTGACCTTATACACATCCCAGCCACTGAATTACACAGACAGCCTTTTAAACAGACAGCGTCAGTCGACCGAGGCATGACCCCCTTTTTTTAAGGGAAACACTGATGTTTTTGGACTGTCAGAATATTAAAACCTCAAACAACAAGTTGACTGGTAGTTTTGTTTAGTAAATAAAATTGATAGTTCTATTTTGTAGACCACTCTAATAAACCATTTCACACCAAACTCTGACTTTATACACACTGAATACACACTCCACTGAATTGCACAGACGCTTAGAAAATTCGGTGGACTTCCCCTTTAAAGCCTCAGCTCAGTCCACCCAGGCATGACCCCAGTTAAAGCGGCCACAAGGGGGCGTCCCTGAGACACTTTTTTTTTTTTTTTTTTTTTTTTTTTTCATTTTCCCCAACAGGAAACGTGCCTGAAAATAACGTGAAATTGCTTCTCCTCCACAGCAGGGTAGAAGAGAGAGTCTCCAGAAAGGAGAGCAGTCAGTTTGCTGAGGACTGTCAGAGCTGCCGGACTCTCTCTCTCTCTCTGTCTGTCCGGGTCTCTCTCTCCCACCGTCTCTGATTATGAGCCGCTCCAGTAACTCCCGTCTCGGATACAAAGCAGCTTTTATGTTCTGGTCTCTCGGTAAGTGTCTCTCTCTCTCCCTCTCTCTCTCTCTCTCGTCTTGTTTGATGTCTTCAGCTTCTCAGCGCTTCTCCGCGCTTCTCGCCCTGGTCCCTGTGTTGGAGAACGCGGTGAGGAACTTTGCATGGCGTGTCGCTCCTGCTTGTGCCAACGGTACTGAAAGCCAGCTGGGTCGTGGCGAACTAAGTGGACCCATTAACTTTTCTCCAGCTTTCTGGAGTCGCAGCACCGTCTCCGGTGTTCATGCGTTGGAGTCGGCTGGGGGGGCTGGAGTGCGCCCATCGCCCCTATCTCCTTCAGCGACTGCAGTTCCAGCCTTGCAGAGCAGATGATCTCAGCAGAATGCTTCAAACTTTACAGGTCCTGCAAATGCTGTGACACAGGCGAGGTTCTGGTTCTGGTTCTGATGGATCTATCTGAGGATCCAACTGCTTTAGTGAGCTGCCACGTTGCCCAACACTGAGTACCTGGAGTACCTGGAGTACCTTGGTACCTGAGTACCTGAGTACCTGGAGTACGTTGAGTACCTGGAGTACGTTGAGTACGTTGAGTATGTGGAGTACCTTGAGTACGTTGAGTACCCTGAGCACCTGGGTATACAAGTAGAGTTAATTTCAATAGAGTTAAACTGACAGGATGTAGAAGTTTGCACAGTAATTCTATTTGACCATGTTTAAGTTCACCTTTACTCAAACTGAGGTCATTTTACAGTGGGATTTCTGTAAGTAAGGGAGAGCTGCTGAGCAGTACTGTAATTCTGTTGTAATTCTATTGTGTGTTTACCCAGGTTTATATTGCAGTTATTCTATTTAACTCAGTAATTTAACAGTACAGGTTCAACAGGAATTGATTTGCCTCGCTTAGTTTACTTTATGTCAGTTTACCGGAATTACAGTGCAGTAATTCTATTTTAACTTAATTGATTTCAGTTTGCTCTGATTTTTATCTTGGTTTCAGATTACAGTACAGTAATCCTAGCTTGCAGTGCAGCAATTCTATTTTAACTTTATTTGGTTTACAGTAACAATACCTGCCTCCTTAATTTTACACCAATTTACTGTGCAGCGATTCTACTTGAACTGTTTACAGTACATCAATTCTATTTTAACTTCATCTTAGTTTTCGTTGCAGTAATTCTGTTATTACTTTGCTGTAGTTTACAGTACAACAATTGCAGTTGCAATTGCAGTGCAAAAATTCTACTTGGACTTGATTTCAGTTTGCTGTACAGTAATTCTATTTGAACTATCTCAGTACAGCAATTTCTATTTTAACTTTGCCCTAGTTTACATTGCAGTAATTCTATTTTCACTTTGCTGCAGTTTACATTAGAGCAATTCTATTTGACCTATATCCCAGTTTACAGTGCATTTACTTCTATTTGAACTTTTTTCCTGTGTGAAGTTCATTAATTCTATTCGGACCTGATTTCACAGCTATTTACGCAGTGTAGTCAGTTTATTTAGATTTGATCAGTTTACAGTACAGTAATTCTATTTTAATGATCTTAGTTTGTAGTACCGTAATTCGATTTTGATGACCTCAGTTTAGTGTTTCTATTTTGCTGACTTCAGTGTACAGTAATTCTACTTTGCTGACCTCATTGTGTAGTTCAATAATTCTATTTGGACCTGATTTCAGTTTACAGTAATTTTATTTCAGCTTAATTACAGTTTACTTTACAGTAATTCTGTTTGAACTTTCTCAGTTTGCAATGCAGTAATTCAATTTTTTACTGTATTGCAGTTCACTGTACAATAATTACATTCAACTTTATTGCAGTTTACAGTACAGTAATTCTATTTTAACTGTAAATTGATTTCAGTTTGCTATGATTTGTAACTTGTTTTCAGATTACAATACAGTAATTCTTTGATTGTAATTCTCATATATTTTATCATAGTTTACAGTGCAGCAATTCTATTTTAACTTTATTCAGTTTATAGTAACATGAATTGCCTCCCTAAGTTTAGTCTAGTTTACAGTGCAGCAATAACTCTTTATATTAAAATAATTCTTTTTTTTTTTACTTTACTGCAGTTCATTGTACAATAATTCTTACTTTCTTAGTTCACAGCACAGTAGGTCTCTTTTAACTTTATTGCAGTTTACAGAACAGTAACTGTACTCTAACTTTACCTCAGCTAACAGTGCAGTATTTCTATATGATCCTTACTCCAAATTACTCCACAGTAATCCTCCTTTTAAACTTTAACTCAGTTTACAGTACCATAATTCTATACTACTTTTGCCTGTAGTTTACAGTAGAGTAATTCTGTTTGAAAATTTTAAAATTCTAAATGTATTGCAAGTTTTAACACATCGTACCACTGTTTTAATTGTACCACAGCTAGCAGTTCAATAATTCCATTTTTAGCTTTACTCTTGCTATCAGTACATCAACTTTATTTTAGCTTTACCTTCATAATTCTATTTTTAATGGTGTGCTAATATATTATGTATTAAGTTTCTCAGTTAGTAGTACTATAAGTGTAGAGGAATTCTTTTTTAACTTGATAGTAATTCTCTATTTACATTATTTCAGCAAATGTATTAATTTATGAAAATTATTAGGCACGATAATAGAATTATTTCTTTTGATGTTTTCAACTGTAACCAAAACGAACAACAGCGGCCACTGAGCTGCACTTCATGATCCTGGGCGGATGGTCAACTTTTTCCAAGTTGTGAAGTGAAGGAGTGTGTAGAATGTGAAGCAGTATACCGAGAACATAAAAACAACCAAAAGCTCAAAAGGCTTTACACACCTTTTTCCATACGTCTCCGAGGATAGACACACAGTCAGCCTCAGCACCTTATCATTCAAGTTTCAGGAGGCATCGGGGCTGCTTTTGAAATCCGAGTGTGTTTGCTCTGCGAAGGGAAGCCGCGCTGGAACGGGAAGCCTCTGTTAGGGGTCGTCTTTTTATTTTCAGTTTTTTTCCTCTTAGGCAGGTTGACATTTCTCAAGCACTAGTTTGTACTGGTGCCCTACTTTGTACAAATCAGGAGGAGTGCTTTTATTCAATACGTTGTGGATTTGCACAGAACGGGAATTAGAGCTGTGCATGATCAAGGCATTTAGTATTCCATCTTTGCTTCTTTCCTAAGAAGCCCGAAGAAAGGTATCAGAGAGCCACGCAGCCCCAACCAAAGTCAAAGAAATAATGACTAGTGGAGGCACAGAGCGGGATAAAATTCCCCTCCTCGTCGCGGCGCGAGATGGGTATTAATTACTGGCCTGAGTGGCCTGCTTTCCCATCAACACCTGAGTCGAAACAGGAGGGGTTTTCACCCCCAAAAGGGTTTTTGTTGAAGTCAGAGAGTCGGAGCCACCCTACTTTATTATTTATGACAGGCAGAATAGGGCATATATTTTAAATGATGTCACACAGCCATTTTTACAGTGCGCAGTATAGTCAGTTTAGTTAGATTTGATCAGTGTACAGTACAGTAGTTCTATTTTGCTGACCTCAGTGTACAGTACAGTAATTCTATTTTAATGACCCTAGTTTACAGTCTAGTATTTCTATTTTTAATGACCTCAGTTTGTAGTACAGTGATCCTATTTTGATGACCTCATTTTGATGACTTCAGTGTACAGTAATTCTATTTTTCTGACCTCAGTGTACAGTACAGTCATTCTATTTTAATGACCCTAGACCCTAGTAAATACAGTCTAGTATTTCTATTTTTAATGACCTCAGTTTGTAGTACAATGATCCTATTTTGACGACCTCAGTGTACAGTACAGTAATTCTAGTTCAGTTACCTCCGTTTATAGTACAGTAATTCTATTTTGATGACCTTAGTGTACAGTACAGTAATTCTATTTTGATTACCTCCATTTATAGTACAGTAATTCTATTTTAATGACCCTAGTTTACAGTACAGTAATTATATATATGTTTTTATGACCTTGGAGTACAGTGCAGTGATTCTATTTTGATGACCTCAGTTTACAGTACAGTCATTCTATTTTAAAGACCCTAGTTTACAGTACAGTAATTATATTTTCAATGACCTCGGTGTACAGTAATTCTATTTTGCTGACATTGGTGTACAGTAACTCTATTTTAATGGTAATTCAGTACAGTAATTTTATTTTTAATTACCTCAGTTTGTAGCACCGTAATGCTATTTTGATGACCTCAGTGTACAGTACAGTGATCCTATTTTGATGACCTCAGTGTACAGTAATTCTATTTTGATTACCTCTGTTTACAGTACAGTAATTATATTTTTTATGACCTCAGTGTAAAGTACAGTGAACCTATTTTGATGACCTCAGTGTACAGTAATTCTATTTTGATAACCTCAGTGTTCAGTACAGTAATTCTATTTTTAATTACCTCAGTTTGTAGTACCGTAATTCTATTTTGATGACCTCAGTGTACAGTACAGTAATTCTATTTTGATTACCTCCGTTTACAGTACAGTAATGTTTTATGACCTCAGTGTAAAGTACAGTGAACCTATTTCGATGACCTCAGTGTACAGTAATTCTATTTTGATAACCTCAGTGTTCAGTAAAGTAATTCTATTTTGATTACCTTGATGTACAGTGATTTTATTTTCAGTAAAATAGTAATCAGTAAAACAGTAATCCTATACCTCAGTTTACAATACAGTAATTCTATTTTTACTCTACCTCAGTTTACAATACAGTAATTCTATTTTTACACTACCTCAGTTTACAATACAGTAATTCTGCTTGAACACAGTGTATATACCAACATTAACTTGACCTTAGTTACAACCCAGTAATCATATTTTAACTTTAACTTTATCTTTACCTCAGTGTACAGTACAGTAATTCTAACTTTACTTTACAGTAATTGATTTATTTTCTATTTGCAGTGCAGTGCTTCTTCTTCAACATTACTATAGTTTACAGAGGAAGTCTACTCTACCTTTCCCTCAGTGTACACTACAGTAACTTTAACATTAGCTAATCCTATATCTCAGTTTGCAATACAGTAATTCTATTTTAACTCTACCTCTACAGTAGTCATTCTACTTTAACACAGTTTACATACCAACATTAACTTGACCTTAGTTACAATGCAGTAATCATATTTTTACCTGACCACAATTTACAGTATAAGAATTCTACCTTAATCATGTTTACTGTATGATAGCTCTACTTTAACAGTAGTCATTCTACTTTAACACAGTTTACATACCAACATTTTACCTTTACCACAGTACAGTAATCCTGTTTTTACTTTACCACAATACTTTACAGCATAATAATTCTACCTTTAACTTGGTCATATTTTACAGTACATAAACTCTACTTTAACCTTACCACCGTTTACAATGCAGTAATTCTATTTTATTCTAGTTTTAAACATAGTTTGCAATGCAGTCATTTACTACACTACTTTACTACAGTTTACGGCAAAGGAATTCTATTTTAACTTTGCCCTCAGTTTACATTACAGTAATTCTATTTTAACTTTATCTAAATGTACAGTACAGTAATTCCAACTTTACTTCAGATAACAATACAGTGATTCTGTTTTATTCTATTTGAACCATAGTTTGCAATGCAGTGATTCTGCTTTAACTTTACTACGGTTTACTGCAGAGGGATTCTGAATTTAACTTCGCCCTCAGTTTACATTACAGGGATAAAAAATTCACCTCCACATCGTGAAGTCATGCGTATCAATTACTGGTCGTAGTAGCCTCTGATTTCTTATCGACACCTGAGCTGAAGCAGAAGGTTTTTTCTGTTTCCCCCTAAAGGCCAGTTGTCTCTTCAGGGTTTTTGTTGAGAAGTCAGAGAGTCGGAGCCACCCTACTTTATTATTTATGACCGGCAGAATAGGGCATATATTTTAAATGACAACATACCTTGGCTGTGTTCCTGCAGGCAGAGATATGAAGTACTCAATCATAGGCGATAGCAGTGCCTCATTTATGATTTTTTTATTTTTTTTATTTTGTATCTCCCCTGGCGAGACGGACGCAGGAAGGACCCGGTATGTAAAGAAGGGTTTAAAAGCAGTGCTGCATATGCAAATGATTCACTTAATAGCTTTTGTAATAGTGCTTTACTACCAGTTCTTGTGTAATGAAGAGGAAAAGTGATGTACCCTGCGGGCTCCTATTAAGCCTGCCCTGAAGCAGTGTTTTGGTATGGATATTAATCTGTTGAGTCAACCCACTATCATTTAACAGGTGAATAATCGGTGGGCTAAATGAACAGTTAGATAATGCAGAGGAATGGATGCGAACTCACGCTGGGAGTGCAGTAAACTGGCGAAGGCGTGAAATCGCATTGGCTGTGGGAACGCGGTGCTGTGTTGCTTATCAGTGAGCGGCAGAGTTGGGATTTGGCTTGGGCCTGAGAACCATGGGGGAATTCAGCCTCAGACAGCCCAGGCATGTGACGAGTGAAGAAATGCTGAAGTTTGAAAGCGACTGATGAATTTGGCTCGTCTTCCAGCACAGGAGGATCAAATCTGCACACGTTCAGACGCTCAAAGCTTCCAGGCAGTCGGTCTATACCTGCACACAGAAGTTCAATACATACAGGATTTAATGTTTTATCTGCTGATGGTGCTGTGTGGTGCATGCAAGTGTCTGTGACAGCTGGTGCCATAAAGACTGAGGGGAAGCACTGCCTCACCCAGTAAGAAAGATTCTTTAAATAAATTACCTGGATGGAAATGGGATGTGAAGCACTTGCTCACCTTTTGATGGCATCACAGCACTGTGTTCAATGCGAATAAGACTTGACTTGTCAGATTGTTCTTGTTCTTGGCGTCATGCGCTTTCTGCCCTACATAGTGCTCATTATTACCTGCCTTCTGGTGGGATTGGGGGGGGGGTAAAAAAATGTTTCTTGTAATTTTATTTAAATTCATTATGTTCTTTTTTAATTAATTATTATTATTCTTTTTTTAAATTATTATTATTTATTTATTTTTATTTTTTTATCAGCTGTGTGCCATACTGCAGAGGTCATCAGTTCCGATCCTGGAAGGCCAGAGTTCAACCCTGTGGAGTGATTATCCAGCTCAAAAATCTCATTTAATTACCAGGTGTAGAAATGACCACACTGGTGGCCAGTTTTATTCTATATATTTATTCTCTTTAACAGTGATAATTTAAAATGTTGACTTTCCTAGTTTTAATTTTAGTTTTAATAAAAAATCACAACAAATACATGAAAGAAGACACACACACACACACACACACACACACACATCACATCACACCCTATTGGGAGGTTGTTATTTTAAGCAGTCTGGCTGACCAGTTAGCTCGTTGGCTTCCATTAGCCATTTCATTAACTGCATTTATCAAACATTAGATACAATCTATAAAGGTAGTTCATCCAACCGTGACCTCATTATACGGTCAGCTGCACGTTCAAGAATGTTACTAACAGGAAAATCTTTTAAGGCTCCTTCAAGGTTACTCGTTTCATGCCTTTTCACGACGTTACCGTTTGAGAGGAGAGAGTGTTTCTTTGCCCACAGTAGCGTCTGGTGGCTCTTGGCTCCTACAACTGGAGTCCGCCATGTTTGCCTTTCTGAGGACTGAGATTGGAGTGGAATGGGGGCTCTAGGGAGTGTCTGTAACAGACTGTGGGAGGTCCATGTAAACACAAACAAGGATCCCAACCTACAGCTCAGTTTTCCAACCGGCTTCTTTGCCTTCCTCAGGCGTACGGTACAGTTGGGCTAATGGAATTACTTCAGCCGTTGTTGTTGTTTATCGTGTTTATGTAACCTTCATTAAACCAAGATCTCTTTTTCAGAGAGATCTAATAGGTTTGAATATCCGCTATGTGGACAAAAGTATTGGGACACCTGCTCAATCGTTGTTTCATCAAGGGTATTAAAAAAACTGTCCAGGGAAAAAGGCTTTCTGCTAGATTTTAGAGGAGCTCTGCTGAGGATTCAGCAAATATATTGCAGCATTGCTGAGGATTCAGCTGCACTGCACTGGGAATTTGATTCTGTATGATTCGGTATGAATGTCTGCACTGGGACTTTAATTCGGTATGAATGACTGCACTGGGACTTTAATTCGGTATGATTTGGTATGAATGACTGCACTGGGAATTTGATTCGGTATGATTTGGTATGAATGACTGCACTGGGAATTTGATTCGGTATGATTGATGATTCGGTATGAATGTCTGCACTGGGACTTTAATTCGGTATGATTTGGTATGAATGACTGCACTGGGAATTTGATTTGGTATGATTGATGATTCGGTATGAATGTCTGCACTGGGACTTTAATTCGGTATGATTTGGTATGAATGACTGCACTGGGACTTTGATTCGGTATGAATGACTGCACTGGGACTTTGATTTGGTATGAATGACTGCACTGGGACTTTGATTCGGTATGAATGACTGTACTGGGACTTTGATTCGGTATGAATGACTGCACTGGGACTTTGATTCGGTATGAATGACTGCACTGGGACTTTGATTCGGTATGAATGACTGCACTGGGACTTTGATTTGGTATGAATGACTGCACTGGGACTTTGATTCGGTACGATTCGGTATGAATGACTGCACTGGGACTTTGATTCGGTACGATTCGGTATGAATGACTGCACTGGGACTTTGATTTGGTATGAATGACTGCACTGGGACTTTGATTCGGTATGATTCAGTATGAATGACTGCACTGGGACTTTGATTCGGTATGATTCAGTATGAATGACTGCACTGGGACTTTGATTTGGTATGAATGACTGCACTGGGACTTTGATTCGGTACGATTCGGTATGAATGACTGCACTGGGACTTTGATTCGGTATGATTCGGTATGAATGACTGCACTGGGACTTTGATTTGGTATGAATGACCACTGGGACTTTGATTCGGTATGATTCAGTATGAATGACTGCACTGGGACTTTGATTCGGTATGATTCAGTATGAATGACTGCACTGGGACTTTGATTTGGTATGAATGACTGCACTGGGACTTTGATTCGGTATGATTCGATATGAATGACTGCACTGGGAATTTGATTTGGTATGATTGATGATTTGGTATGAATGACTGCACTGGGACTTTGATTTGGTATGAATGACTGCACTGGGACACTGATTTCTTATGGTTTGGTATGAATGACTGCACTGGGACTTTGATTTCTTATGATTTGGTATGAATGACTGCACTGGGACTTTGATTCGGTATGAATGACTGCATTGGGAATTTGATTCGGTATGATTCGGTATGAATGACTGCACTGGGACTTTGATTCGGTATGAATGACTGCACTAGGACTTTGATTCGGTATGATTTGGTATGCATGACTGCACTGGGACTTTGATTTGGTATGAATGACTGCACTGGGACTTTGATTCGGTATGATTCAGTATGAATGACTGCACTGGGACTTTGATTTGGTATGAATGACTGCACTGGGACTTTGATTCGGTACGATTCGGTATGAATGACTGCACTGGGACTTTTATTTGGTATGAATGACTGCACTGGGACTTTTATTTGGTATGAATGACTGCACTGGGACTTTGATTCTGTATGAATGACTGCACTGGGACTTTGATTCGGTATGATTTGGTATGAATGACTGCACTGGGACTTCATTCTGTATGATTTGGTATGAATGACTGCACTGGGACTTCATTCTGTATGATTTGGTATGAATGACTGCATTAGGACTTTGATTCTGTATGATTTTGACTTTCAGTAATGACTTTTTTCTGAGTTTTATTACTTTTGCATTTAGGAAACTGGAAACTTAGCAGTGATACAGGTTTGGCTTTACAATGACAGTGTAGTTATCAGCTGCACCTGCTGCTGATTTAGCAGTGTACTCATGTGGAGGAAAGTGGAGGGTGGAGATCTTCAAGGTCCAAGTTAAAAGTATATGTATAGTTTATATCTTGGGGGAAAAAACCCTTTAAAGTAAACCTGCCTTTCTTGCAGCCAGTGAGTCAGACATGCTTGCTGGTCGGCCGTTTTTCTATCAATAAAGACATAACCTGCTCCTTTCTGTTATGAAATGATATTGCAAAAAAATAAAACCCATACAAGCAAAAAAAAAAAAAAAGCTTCTTTCTAAAGCTTTATTCCAACACACACACAAACAGGAGCTGGAGCTGGAGCACCAACATACACTGAGGTCATTTCAACAAATTGCCATGTGCCAAGAGCCTGCTTTAACACACAGACCTAAGCTGTTGTGTTAAATACACACCAATACACCTAAGGGGTGTATTGATTCACAAAATTGTGAATTTGATTGGACACAGCTTTCTGGAAACAACTTTACGAATTAGCAGAAATAAAAAGTGGCTAAAAAAGGGCTTATAATATTCCCCATAATATTCATATTTCCATTTCAAGTTTATTGCAGCATTTATCATCATAAATGTACAACATTAGAAACCACAGCAGTGTTCCTATCCAACACTGTAGCCACCAGCTGATATGTTAGCCCCAAGCTATCACACTAGCCCCAAGGTAACATGCCAGTCATAATCTGTGGGGGCTAGTGTTGTAGTCTGCCGCCTTCACTGTTGCAGACTAGGGTAGGATTCCTCAGCCATGAAAACTCCCCACAGTACACCAGTAAGAGTCCTTGGACAAGACTCCTAACGGTACATCCTCATACCTGTGTGACCTGGGACCACTCTGGATAAGAACGTCAGCCGCAAATATAGTAGATATTCATACACTATATGGACAAAAGTTTTGGGACACCTGCTTAATTCATTTAACTGTTTCTTTTGAAAACTCAAGGCTATTAAGAGTTTATCCAGCTTTTGTTGGAGTAACTGTCTCTACTGTCTAGGGAAGAAGCATAGCTGTGAGGATTTGATTGCATCCAGCGACAAGAACCTTAGTGAGGTCAGGATGTTGGATGATGGTCACCACCCCACCTTATTATCCCCAACTTCCCCAACTCCGTATCCCAAAAGTATTGGATGGAGCTCCACCATCCATCATCCCACTGTTCCACAGCTCAATTCTGTGGGCGGCTTTATACCCCATTAGCCCTGTAGTATATCCAAGTCTTTAGCTAACACACAGCTAGCACAAATACTTTAACCCTGTCATATTTAACTGTTAAATTTCTGGGAATGCTCCAGTATTGGAAAACTGTTTTTTTGAAGTACTGAATTTCATATTTTGACCAACTGATCCATTGTGGAAATAGTCATCAGATGCACAGTTATAGCAACTTTTTGGTTTAAAAATTGGGGGAGGGGTGGGTTACAAACCTGAGGGATGTGCTGGTTAATGTCAGGACCCCCAAGTGAGGTTTCTCTCAACCGGAGCTTGTATGTCAGGTCATGCTGTCTTGTAGCCTGTATTGTGTGTCACAAGCGGAGCTGTGAGTCATGGACTGCCACAGAGAATGACTAATCCGTTCACTTCTGCCGCTTGTTAAGATGAGCGTCCAGCACAAGCCAGCAATTGTTATCCACTGAAAGAAGAGCGGATGCCTCGAGTCAGTGCTGCTGACTCTGTTCTACAGCGTTGCCTTGATATGGTAATCAGACGTGTTGTGGTCAGGGAAGGTAATTCTTTGATGCCTGCGTTTTCTTCACGTTCGCCCTGCTTGTCCTCCAGAACTGTGAGCACTGTTGCCTGCTGGAGACAGTGAGTGATGACAGCTTTCAGAAAGAAGTGAAATACTTGCCTTATGGTTTGGAGGGCTTGACTGACCGGATTTGACTGGGACTCTTCACGCCTGGGCTGATTTTAAAGCGAAGTCATTCCGATCATTTGAAAGGATGATTTTTAGAATATTATTTTTTTAACTTCAGTACTTTGGGAGTTTCTCCCACATCTGCATGGGTTTCCTGTGGGTTGGCTGGTTTCCTACCACCTCCCAAAACCATGTGGTAGGTGAATTGGCTGTGCTTAATTACCCTTGGATGGGAGTGTGGTACCCTACCGCAGATTGGCACCCTGTCCAGAGGGTATTCCTAAATAAGATCATTAGTCATTTGCCAAATAACCCACCTCTTTGCTGCTCGCCCTAGCACTAGCACTAGCACTGGATGGTAAGGATTTAACACCTCTCCACTGATGCATACAAAGCCAGCCATCGCCTCTTTTTTCAAACTCCTGCTAAGGTGGCATCGCTGGGAAACCTGCTCGGAGAAAAGCATTGGGTGCCCAACTCCACCGTACCAGCTAACAGACGATTCGGCCAGCCAACATTGCTTAAGAGTGATGAGAGGAGGGAGCACCATCTACCTATGCAAAGAGAACACTGCTCTCTTGGACTCCAGGCACTGATGGCCAAGTGGCGTGACTTGGGATTTGAACATGCAACCCTCAAACTGTAGTGGTAGACTGCTGAGCCACTCAGAGCCCGGTTATTCTTGAATGTGTGCCCAGTGATTCGGTGTAGGCTTTGGACTCACCCAAGAAGATGAATGAATGAACATCAGTGGACAGTGGTGGCTCAGCGGTTAGAGCACTGGGCTATCGATAACAGGGTTGTGGGTTCAATTCCTGGGCTTGGCAAGCTGCCACTGTTGGGCCCTCTCTGCTCCCCGGGCGCTGGAGTTGGCTGCCCACCGCTCTGGGTGTGTGTACTCACTGCCCCTAGTTCACTTGTGTGTGTGTGTGTGTGTGTGTGTGTGTGTGTGTGTGTGTGTGTTCACTACCACAGATGGGTTAAATGCAGAGGACACATTTAGCTGTACAGTGACAGATACATGCACCTTTACCTTTTTTTTACCTTTACCAGTGGTTCAGTATTAAAAAAATAAATAAAAGTGCTATAAATGCTTGTTTGAGTATTGCCATAGAAGAGCTATTTCTGTAGGAGGGGTGTGTGTGGAAGGTCTTTACCATCTCTGTTACAAGCATGGTTCTTCATGGTCCTAAAACTGTTCTCTAAAAATGGTTCTTCTATGGCATCACCCCCCCGAGAACCCTTTGTAGCCCTATAATTTTCAAAAATGATAATTTCTCTTAAACTATTTGAAAGTCAGGATCATGACAAAAAAAATCTATACGAGTACAAACTTTTTCAAATGAACCTTTTTAACGTTCCCTCTGTTGTGTTTTTCCGATCAGCAGTAGCGATTCTAGGACTGTATAATTAAGGCAATTAGGCAATTGTAGAGAGGGGGTTGAAGGCCATACGCCCTAAAAATGTGTGCAATTATCAAAAATCAGCCAGAAAGCATTTTGTCTTAAAATGACCCAGAGAGGAGGCCGAAAGCATTTTCTTTTCTTTCTTTTTTTTTTTCGTTTTAATGTGTTCAGTAATTATTATGGGTGAGCGAATGAGGACCTCAACTGAACAGAAGCCTACTTTTATACACACACACACACACACACACACACACACACACTATAGGGGCTAGAGATCATTTCTTGACCGAATTATAAATGACAGCATGTAGAAACATTTTTGATCCTCATTAAATATGAATAAATGTATATTAAATATAAATAAGTGTTTTAGCGCTGTAAATGGTGAGCTGAGGCTGCTGCCTTTACCTAAATACACCCGTAATTCACCCAAGAGTTCACCCAGAGTTTCCACTTCCACATTCTATGGCAATACTCAACCATTTATAGCACTTATTTTTTTTAAACACTGAACCACTGATTAAGAATAACAAATTTAAGATTAACCGGGCTCTGAGTGGCTCGGCAGTCTACCACTGTGGCTTGAGGCTTGCATGTTCGAATCCCATGTCATGCCACTTGGCCATCAGCACCTGGAGTCCAAGTTTCCACTCAATCCAGTTTAACCATCTTAAACTTTAGTTGAAAAGCTCCGCCCATCATGTGTCTGTCTTAACGAGGCGACCAATAAAACGAGAGTTAAGCTGAACTCATATTTGTGATTAAAAGGCCTGCGGATTGGATACTTGTCCGATCTCGTACCACGTATGAAAGTGAGTCGGAACTTATTTGAAAAGATCCGATTTGTCCTGTCCATGCAGCCCAGAAACGATCCGATTTGTCCTGTCCACGCAGCCCAGAAACGATCCGATTTGTCCTGTCCACGCTGCCCAGAAACGATCCGATTTGTCCTGTCCACGCTGCCCAAAAACGATCCGATTTGTCCTGTCCACGCTGCCCAGAAACGATCCGATTTGTCCTGTCACTTGTGGCAAAATATTTTGTTGGAGTCAGCCTTATGCTATATACACACACATACTCCAACTGAAGCCCAGCTAGAGTTTAGCTAGAACTATGCTGAAGCTTTAGAGTACATGGACTATTACTGACTATTAAACTACTACTATTATTATTATTATTATTATTACGATTTATTATTACTACTATTAAGCAGATCAGTGATTGTATCAGCACACCCAATCCTCCCACAACAGTGGAGCTATGAGCTGTTCTTGTGACTTTATACCTTTTATTAGTCATTAATAAGTGGTTTTGACCATTGGAGGATGGGTTCCTCCTGTGAGTCTTGGTTCCTCCCTCCGTTTTCTTTTTTTTCCATTTGAATGTGTTCAGTAATTTTTATAAAATATATGGGTGGACGAATGAGTACCTCAACTGAACAGAAGCCTGTTTTTACACACACACACACACACACACACACACACACACACACACACACACACACTATAGGGGCTAGAGATTCACTGAGTTTTCTTGACCTTTTATTAGTCATTAATAAGTTGTTTTGACCATTGGAGGATGGGTTCCTCCTGTGAGTCTTGGTTCCTCCCTCCGTTTCTGCCTCCAGCTTTGAGGCAGTTTTTCCTGCTGCTGTCGTCTTCAGCTCACTTCAGGTTTCATGTTTCATGTATTTCCTTTGGCTCTTTTTTTTTGTCTTATTTCTGGAGTTCTGTAAAGCTGCTTTGCGACATTAGGTTGTAAAAAATGTCTTACAATTACATTTGACGACTTGACTTTTTCACTTACTCCAAAGTAAACAAACAAACAAACACAAAAGCCACTGATCTGAGCGCTGTGGAAGGCAGCATGTTCCCAGTCAGGTTGTTTAGACGATGACAGCGGAGCACCCTGTGTGTGAGGGGATGGGCTTACTTGAACGTAGTTGCATGGAATCAAGCCTGGCGCTTTGGAGTCTACTTTCAGTTCCCAAACACCTTCAACTTTTCCTAAAGTTCTGGAAGTGACTCATCAGCTTTCTCCAGTTTCTCTTTTCCCTGCCATCAAGAGATTATGGGCCCCATCTTTAGGCGAGCCATCAACCGCACACCCTGCCGCTTGATTTAGGGCGCGTCGGTGTGTCTTTGCTATCGTAACGACAGGAAAAGTTCATTGCATTCACAAAGTCTCTTCATTAATCATGGGTGTGTTTCGGGCGTAACATCCTATAAACCAATCAGCACTCGCCGTTCCCTTTAAGAGTCAGGTGTGGTCTGACTTTGGCGGATTGCTATTTCAGTGGTGTAAAGCGTGTGTGGGGGGGGGGTGTACGAGCGTCAGGCTGCACACACCTGTGTTGACAATGCACTGCCAAGATAGCGACGTACGTCTGACTGTTGACGAACGTCTGTCTAGGCTGCTTTTTCAGTCAGTGGAGCTATCCTGTGTTTTCCGTTGCCAAGATACACCGCAATACTCCAGAAACTGACCTGAACACCCCTCATTTCGAGACCACCGCGCCCATCAGCGTAGATATATTCACGAGCAGCGCTGCTGTTTAAACGACGCAGACGGGAGTCGTGAAAATAGGCTGTCGACGGGGTGTCAGATAGCAGTGGGCATCGGGACGCTCCTCGCACAGGGTGTAAGAGAGGGTCCTATGAGTTTAAAGCCTGGCAAAGCTGCTGCCATAGAAAATTAAGTAATTTCTGAAGTGTTATCGCTGTTATTATCGGCCAGCTGAGGAATCGATTGGGTCGTGGTGGTTAGCTCAGTCCCAGGAACACAGGAACCAAATAGAAATGAGAATCGTTTGCAGTGAGGGATAATAATAAGACCAGATTTCTCATACAGAAAATACATCTAATAAGCTATCTACCCCCCCCACCCATCCTCGTCTGCTTATTTGCATTTGTTTGATCTTAAGTTTGATGGACTGTAACTGTTTGGCATTGTATTTTTATCACAAAAGTTGCTTGTGATTTTGAGGTCAGATGAGCGAATTCGTCTTTTATCTGCCATTCACAGTCTAATTAGTGCTTTCTCCAGCTTTATTTGCTCTCGCTGTTTTGGAGAGAAGCACAAAGCTAATGTGTAGAAGACCTGGCAGCAGAAAAGGCTTTGAGGCACAAAGAGGCAAGCATGCATGAACAACAGATTTGGCTGCCAGGACCAAGCCAAAGTGACTGCTCCTATTTTGACTCAAATTGATGCCTTTTTTTTGGTTTGTTTAAAGGAAGTAAATAGGATTTCTTTCAAGAACAGAGGAGAGAAACTTTTTAAAGTAATCTAAGCGTGGGAATGAAAGTGGCTTTTTGAGAAAGATGTGGCTGAAATAGGAGATTTTAGTGCAGAGGAATTAATTATCCATCCACTCATCGCTCATATTTCATGATGGCAACAACACAAACAGAGGTGTTGGGACTATTACTGTGCCTTACTAATAATAATACTACGTTTAAATGTAATCCTATGGTCTCCTTTCTTACGTACTGTATATAAATTTAGCGGCGTGTAATTTAGACGCATCATAAACTATTACATATATATTAAAGCCATATTGCGGATGCTCCTCTCCAGAGTGACTTACAAAAGTGCTTCACTAATTACTCAGAAAAATACCCTTAACTAGTTTATATCGACTAGGATCCAAATAATCCTTCTAAGCTTAGATACTACTAAACACAAAAGTCCGTATAGAGACCACCATACTCAACACTGCACTTCGCCCAAGTCCTCTCAGAAGAGGAGGAGGGTCTTCAGTCTGGGTTTGAAGACAGCGAGCGTTGGACTCTGCTGTTCGGACACCCAGGGGAAGTTCGTTCCACCACTTCGGTGCAGGACAGAAAAAAGTCTGGACGCTCGTCTTCCGTGGATCTTAAAGGATGGCGGGTCGAGCCGAGCCGTACTTGAAGCTGGAAGGGCTCTTGGTGTGGATCGGCTTTTGACCATGACCATCAAGTACGGAGGGTCTGGCTGGTCCAGTCTTGGCTTTGTAGACCAGCGTCAGGACTGATCTTTGAGATCAGATTGAGGGATCTGTAAAAGAACCAGGCAAGGTTCAGGTACATTGTAATTACTTTCGACTTCAATTTTTCTATGATCTTTTCTGTCCTCCTTTTAAACACCTTCTCTTAGTGATGATGTTCAACATGCAATTACCCATGTAGTAATTTTTTAATTTTATGTTTATATATATATAAAAAAAAAACCTTCTTCTGAAAGGCTATGATTTATTTTTAGGGAAATACAGTCAAAACAGTTCAATCATCCTTTATCTTGAAGCAGTAGATGAGTTTTTGACCATCTGTATGAGTGGAAAGCATGGGCGGTTATCACAAACCCCACAGCAGTTAAGGAGTGAAGCTTTGGAGTGGAGTTGTCTCGTTGTCTCGAGCGCTTATGGTCTGGCGCCGACCGCATGCAGCACGATGGCAAATGGACCACATGTCTCCTTGCCACCACTTCCCCTGAGAGTGCCATGAAAAGATTTAAAGTTTGCGACAGATGTAGCAGAATGGGGAGTGAACTTGGATGTATTCCTGAAGGAAGCTGAGATTTTCAAGCCAGACTTTTTGTAGACTAGCGTCAGGGGTTTGATACTGATGACCTATCCAGCAGCTACAGGAAGCCAGTTCAAACTGCTCAAACACGTAGCATTGTGTTGCTAGCGACAGTGGGCTAGCACACAAATGCTTTAGAGGACCCCCCCGGGAGATTCTGCATCCGGCTGATTTAACGTAAACTCATTTCACCTTTGTGTTCCTGCCAAAACCAGTCGACTCGGACACAAAATGTTTCTCCCAAACAAAGTAAATCACTAGAATTTAGTCGGATTGTAGAAACTGGTACTAATAATAATGAGTTCTTGCTGTTTACTGTTGTGTGTGTTAGCACATCTTTCCTCATTTGTGGGGCTTTATTGTTTATAGACACACAGAGATTGGATTGGATTGGATAAGCATCGGCTGATACTCAGCAATAAGAGACTCAGATTGGATCAGTGGTGTGTGTGTGTGGGGGTGTGTGTGTGGGGGTGTGTGGTGGGGTGGGTGGGGGGGGGTTAAATACCTTGATCAGGACATCCCTATACCACATTCCTCTGAATGACATTATCTGGATATTTTAACAAATAATAATTGGGTTCCGTTTTTTACTAATTGGGTTCCGTTTCTTACTAATCGGGCTCCGTTTTTAAAATAGGCCTAGATAGTCTCCAAGAATGATCCATCAGATCAGGGACTTAAAAGAGTTTGCAAAATTGGTGGTGTACACTTTTGAAATTGGCCTGGATCGGGTCCAGGACTAATCTTTGAGATCAGATTGAGGGATCTGTAAAAGAACCAGGCAAGGTTCAGGTACATTGTAATTACTTTCGACTTCAATTTTTCCATGATATTTTCTGTCCTCCTTTTAAACACCTTCTCTTAGTGATGATGTTCAACATGCAATTACCCATGTAGTCATTTTTTAATTTTATGTTTATATATATATAAAAAAAAAAACCTTCTTCTGAAAGGCTATGATTTATTTTTAGGGAAATACAGTCAAAACAGTTCAATCATCCTTTATCTTGAAGCAGTAGATGAGTTTTTGACCATCTGTATGAGTGGAAAGCATGGGCGGTTATCACAAACCCCACAGCAGTTAAGGAGTGAAGCTGTGGAGTGGAGTTGTCTCGTTGTCTCGAGCGCTTATGGTCTGGCGCCGACCGCATGCAGCGCGATGGCAAATGGACCACATGTCTCCTTGCCACCACTTCCCCTGAGAGTGCCATGAAAAGATTTAAAGTTTGCGACAGATGTAGCAGAATGGGGAGTGAACTTGGATGTATTCCTGAAGGAAGCTGAGATTTTCAAGCCAGACGTTGCATTTTTAATCTGCTCTCACACACTCTGAGGCCGCGTAAGAACGCTGCCCATATTGAGCTGCGAGAACTGATCCACTTTCTCTAGAAGCCTTTTATTGAGTGTGCAGCTGTAGCTTCTGGACGCTGTGTGGGACTTTCAGCTCGGCTTTGGAGGATTATTTCGACTGGGCTTTTATCGCTGCCTTATATGAGGGGTGTTTGTCAGTTTCACAATCATCTCCATCTTTCCCTAAGCAGCAATGTTGTTGATGTTTTGTTGACGTACAATGAAGCCGTGTTCACTGAAGTGTGTGGTCTTTTGAGTTGAATAAGAATACAGAAAGTACAGCAATGAATGCCCAAGCCTGTTCTTACAGAAATTGGCCAACAATTGGCACCATTGATGATAAAGTGGTGAAAAAGGGTTAGGGGACAAAACGACCCAGAAGAAATAGCTATTTTTGCCGTTGTGCATCAATAAGCCACTTATTGCTGATGCACAAAAAGCATGCATCTTTATTTTTGCAGTTTTTTTCTTTTTTATATAATAATAATAATAATAATAAAAAAATAATATTTGTCAGATCTTTCCCTTTTTCTCCTAATTTGGTGCTGCCAATTAACCCACCCATTTACATTTAAGGCATTTAGTAGACGCTCTTCTCCAGAGAGACTTACAAAAGTGCTTCACTATTTACCCAAGAAAAACCTCAGCTAGTTTAAATGGACTAAAAAATCTAAGATCCTCTAAGTTTAGACTCTACTAAACACAAGTCTATAAGGAGACCATAATACTTTAATATTCGCTCAAATATTCTCAAAAGAGGAGGGTCTTCAGTCTGAGTTTGTAGACAGCGAGCGTTGGACTCTGCTGTTCGGACACCCAGGGGAAGTTCGTTCCACCACTTCGGTGCAGGACAGAGAAAAGTCTGGACGCTCGTCTTCCGTGGATTTTGAGGGATGGCGGGTCGAGCCGAGCCGTACTTGAAGCTCGAAGGGCTCTTGGTGTAAATCGACTTTTGACCATTGCCCACCCATTCGTACCTCCCCCTAGCACCAGCAATGCTCCCAACACTAGGAGGGTAAGGACGTCACCCATGTCTTTTCCGATACATGTGAAGCTAGCCATCGCCTCTTTTATTTTTTTTTCGAACTGCTGCAGATGTGGCGTCGCCGGGCACCCAATACTCTCTGAGGAACGCGTAGGGTCCCCAGCTCCACCACACCACCTAACGGGTGCCTGTGTCGGCCAACGTTGCGTAGGAGTGATGAGGGCGGACGGTATGGCCAATTGTGTTTTCTCTGACTCTGGCCACTGATGGCGAATTGACTTGGAATTGCTTGGGATGCGAACTCACAACCCCCTGACCATAGCGATCACGCGTCAAAGCCATTTGAAGCCCCCATTTGATATAATGTGCATCTGACGGGTGATTTTATTGTATCCAACATAAATTCTCCAAAATGTCTTTCATGGAAGTCTTTTTACATTCATTTGTTGTTTCTTTCTCCGGTAAAGCTGGTGTTTTGAAGATACAAGGTTTTGATCTGACCGCACACACCGTTGGTCAGCAGTGGCATGAATGGAGCATTTTGGAGATGCTCCAACCCACTCGCCTGGCTGTAATGGTATATTTGGCTCTGGTCCGAGTTGCTGAGGTCTTCATGCCTGCATATTTTTCCTGCATCCAGCGGTGAGAACTGACTGTTCAGTGGCTGTCCAACATACCCCAGACCTTGACATGTGCCACAGTTATGAGAAAATCAATTCTGCAACATAAACGGCCAACCATTGATCAAGTTAAGCCAAAACCAGTCTTCGTTGTTTATAAGCTTGATCCTAATGAAAGTGAAAATAACTGAACTTTTCAGTGAGGTCACAATTATTGGCACCCTTACAAGATTCGCCAAGATGAGGTGGGAGAATGTAAGGGATTGGAGGCACACTCTTAAAAATAAAGGTGCTTTCAGTGGTTCTTTGAGTGATCCCATATTGGTATTCCATAACCTTAACCATTCTTAATTGATTTAAAGGTCCAATATGGTTCTTTATGGAACCCAAAGTGTTTTTTCTATTGCACAGCTCAAAGAACCTTTTGTAGCACCTTTATTTTTAAAGTACAAAAGCTCTGCAGGTCCTTAGGGTGACTTTTAGGGCTGCAACAGTACAGGCATTCTTTGCATTATGACATCTAATGTATGGGGGTGTAACAGGACCTGTAGACGTACAGAGCGAACCGCAGTGGTTCGATGCACAAAGTTGCCCAAATCGGATTTGTTCTGGCAGTCTGGACATAGCCTAAGACTGCTTGTTGTTCACACCACAAATTCGTTGTGACCTCTGGTAACACTGAGTTATAGGAACGTACAGTTATCAGCACTAGAAAGGTATTTAGACATGGCCGTTAGTTTCATCCGAGCTGATATTTAACGACATAACGAAGAGCTGGATGTTGCTCTGAAATATTTGCTATTTACATTTACATGAATGGCATGTAGAAGATGCTCTTATGGCAGAGCGACTCGCAGAACTCTGTGATCCAGTGTAGGCTGGAGTCCAAAGATACCTTCAAGCTTGCCTGCTGCCAAATATGAAAGCCAGTGTGGATACCTAGAAACAAAAGATGCACAATGCTCAAGGTCTTAATCCAAATGCCTGATTCCTAAGGACAATATCAGTGGAAAAGAGCTCAGGTGTGATGATGAGCCTTTAATAAGTGCAAGATTAGTGCTCAGTTAAGTGCTTTAGAAGGACATGGTCTTCAGTCGGCATTTGAAGACAGCGAGAAACATCCAGGGGAAGTGTTTTTATTTTCCTTCCTCTTCTTTACGACCTCGGATCAAGGGCAGGGAACTCTAAGTGCTCATCTTTTATGAGCCTGAAAGAATGGAAGATCAGCTGAGTCATACTTGAAGCTGGAAAGACTCTAGATACAGATCAGGTTTTGACCCTTGCCATCAGGACGGGGCAGTGCGGATCCATTTTTAGCTTTCTATGCAAGTGTCAGGGTTGTAAATCTGCAGCGGGCAGCTCCAAGAAAGCGGTAAGGGAGTGACATGACTGAAGTGAGGAAGATTGAAGCCGCGTCGTGCTGCCGTGTTCTGCATCAGTTTTTAAGGGCCTGATGGCACCTATAGGAAGAGCTGCCAGAAGTGAGAAAGCCATAAGGAAGAACTGTGTGTGATTAGCTATGTTCGTAGTACCGGTTTGACTAAGAGTCTATGCAGGGTTCTGCTTTAATGAGGGGGGTGGGGGGTGGATTGAGCATTCTGCAGAATGCTGGTGGAGTTCTTAGATGGCCGGATGGTGAATGGCACATGGAGATGGCTCCAGGATGGTGGAGATGGTCTGGAGAGCAGGCAGCAGCAGGGGCACCCAGTCAACTTCGATCCTACACCAGCATCAACCAACTAAGGAGGGCGGGTCAGCCCGGCAGAAGGAGGAACGGACGTTAGCTTGTACATGAGGCAACTAGACACGGTACATAAGGTACAACAGGGTGTAGCCAGTGACTCCAGCAGGCCTTGCTACAACAGCCAAGCTAAAATGGGAGGTCCAGAAGGTAGCACAGACATAAATCCTGAGGATTCCCTTAGAAATCGGCGCTCCTTCACCAAACATCAACAAATTTGAGTAAACGGGTGAGAGCTACTTTGTGTGACTGCTCTGACATCTCAGTTAACCAGGAATCTTTATGTCGGTGAACGGGGAAACTGGGTACCCAAACCATCATTAAACATTTCTTGTGCCTCTTGTGTAGCCTGTGTGGCCGTTGTGCATTGATGAGCATTGGACGATCAACACCTAGTCACCAGTTCATGGTTTGTCCATCTTTGGACCACTGTAGGAAGGTTCTTGCCACTGCTTTCTGGGAGCTTGCCGTTTTAGAGGTCGACTGGCTATAATGGAAAGTTTGACCCCTGTCAAACTGGCTATTTTCCTTTTCATTTTCGTCATTCTGGCCACAAAACCGACCAAGTCGGGAAGTGGTCCGAGCTACAGTTTAAAGGGGTCTTCATTTGTTAGTTCTACTTGCCAAAAAAAATAATACATTTAAAAAATTGCCACTAAAAGTGTGAAAATGCCTTTTGATCCTCACTTGCAAACTCTCCTTTTCTACCCACCCCCGACATTTTTACTAGGGTTTAGGCCAGAGGCTGAGATGACCACTGTAAAAGCTTGATTCCTTGGTCAGTGAACCATTTTTGTTAGGATTTGAAGGTCCGCTTAGGGATTATTGTCCTGCTGGAGGATTCAGCCATGACCAAGTCCTCTATCAAAGATTTTTAGCCTGCTAGCAGAAGCAGCCAGGCTTTTATCTGAAATCTCCTGCCATGTATCCTAATAAGGGGCCTTAGGAAGAAAAAACGGTCAACATCACGAATCCGCCTCCGTGGTGATAAGGTTCTTTTCTGCAACACCCTAATAATTGTATTCCAAACTCACCTCTGGGGTCTGTTTTAGAAAAGCCTTGTTTTAGTCTCATCTGACCACGGATCCCAGTTCCAACTTTCAATGAATGCCAATGTGAAATATTTCACTCTCGAGTCATTTTGGAGCATTTCTATTGGTCCACTCATCGCAGAATGTAAAGAACTGCCAGATTCACAGTATGTCAAAAGGGGAAAAATGTATACACACTGACAGGCCGAGATATCAAATGACACACACTGCCGTTAACCATGTTCTCGGTGTTCGTCAATAATAGGGGTGTCCTGGCCCAATCCAGTGGATTGGGATCAGGGCTGATCCAGGAATATTTAAATGGATTTAGTGTCGACTATTTTAATCCCAATCCAGATCTGAGTCCTTGTTTTAACCACAGTGTTCAGTCATCTGGTGTCCTCAAGGCGCCATTAACGAAAATCAGCCTAGCCGGCTGCAGCAGCGGTTAGGACATTCTCAGAAGGTAGGAGTTGAGGTTCTGCCATGTGGAGTTATTTTACAGAGGAACCTGAAAACAGACCATAATATCTGACCCTTTATAAAACACTTACTGGAAAGCTCTGTTTTGCCAGCGGGAGAACCGGCAGTCGCCTTTCTAAGCACTGAAGAACCCATTCAGAATCGAGTGGAGGTTAACGCTAATGCTAACACACACACACACACACACACACACGCTATAGAAACCCAAATCACATACAACACATTCACCCACTATTAACCACTTATTACACACCAGTAGACCAACAACCACAGATACCAGTCCAGAGTGTGTACCACTGTACTACACACACACACACACACACACACACACACACACACACAGGAAGTGATTGATCAGGGAGGAGAGTCAGACTGGATTATAAGATATTAAACACTATAAAACATAATTTTAAGAAAAGTCTTGACTAAACTAAATCAATGAGTCCAGAAAGTCTGATTATAGAAACTGATACTGAAAATAAAGGGGTTTTACTGATCAGATTATTCAGCAGCTCATCTGATCTAAACTGTGGGGCTGGATTATTTATACCCAAGAGACATTCCTAATCAATTCAACTAAAACTGAGCACAAATATTAATGTCACATTAATACAGGCCTATCAGGCCCATTATTGTATAAACAATGTTTTGGCCAGCATTGCTAAACACTCCAGTGAGTATCAAAATGTATGAATAAGATTAATGGCCTGTGCTTCGTAACTGTTAAAGCAGCATTATGTGATAATTGGTATTTCTTGCTCATGGGCTCTCCTTGCTTATGTTTTTTTTTTTTAACTCTTTAAACCACTACTAAAGGACATGCTTTTCTGGACAAGCTGAGATCCAGACCGATCACTGAAAGTGAAGGAAGCTTGTGGGCCGAGGTGGTAGAGTAATTTTACATGACCCGGGTTTCTAAGTGTTACATAGTCCTGGTGAGTGTTGCCCTACTGGCTTCACCCGAGTTACATAGTGCAGTTGGCAGAGTGCCAAACCTAAAGTATCAACGACCCAGGCGTTATTCCTCTTAACACAGGTCAGTGGAGCATTAATATAGCAGAATTATTATTGAAGCTGCTGTTTTAAGGTAAAAATGATACATAATTCAAGCTAGCATTGCAACAACTCCCATTGACCGTAAAAGTGGGGGTTGGTGTGGTACAATGGATAACACCACTATCTGCCAGTGAGCTACCACACCATGTGGGAGAACGTGGTTCGATTCCCAGTCTGGGTGACTATGCTGCGCTACACCATTAAGAGTCCTTGGGTGAGACCCCTGACACTACACTGGCCCACCTCTGTAATACCAGTAACCTGAGAGTAAGTCGCTCTGGATGTTGGATGAATCGACAGTTTCAGCTGTTTTTAGGCTTGTATTTGTAACGTCATGCCCGTATTAAGGGTTGGACAATCGTGAAAATATTATATCATAATATTTAAAGACAATTTCTCCATACACAACATTTATTGCAGTATTTTGACATGTGAACACACTGCACCAGTAGTGTCAGATTCAAAATCTGCTGCACTTCATCTAATTAAATAGCACTAATTAAGCAGCACTCTCTATAATGAAATGTGCAGCTGGTCAGTGTTCTTCAAGCACTGATGATATCCATGAAATATCGCCATGTTGTCCACCACTAGTCCGTATTAACCCCTCAATGCATAAAGGCTTATTACTAGTGTTTAACCAATAGTGTATCGGTATAATCGCAGATACTGGCACTTACGCTCAGTATTGGAATCCACTATAGAGAGCGCTGATACCATGAAGCTTACTGACGGCCTAGATTTTTATTATTATTTTTTTGCATATTTTATTATGAAACCAACCATTTCAAAACCAATAATAGCCCAAAATATAATAGTTATTACCATACAGACTTTTAATGCCACTTTTAGCACTTTTTGTTTTCATGTAGTATTTTATTTTTTTTTTTAATTAGAAATTGAGTTTCAGCAGCTTGATTAAAGATCAACACACACTAAAGTTTAGCAGTGTTTTCCACAGAGACATTAACCTGATTGTGAAATTGCTGCAGAAGCACTGGTGTTTTTTCACTGCTCTGAAATGTGCTTCTTCAAGATTAGCAAGATTATGCTTCCCTACTTGCATCTCTGAAACTTTTTAAATAAGCAGTTTCTCAACCAGTAAACGCTGTTCTTTCAAGCTGATTAAATCTTATTTGGGAGAAGATATAAAAAGTGGAACACTCTAAATATCAGGATTTATAGCCATCTGTCCAGAATTTACGTCAGAGCTGGTATCAGTATCAGTACTCGTCAGATTCTTGAAAATCTGGTATTGGTATCGGAAAGGAAGAAGTGGTATCGGTGCATCCCTACTTATTACACACTAAGGCGAATTATTCAGTAACTACTGGGACTTCTACAGCTAGACTTTCGGCCCCTGGTGGGCCATAGGACTTAAAAGCCATCTGTGTGATTGTGTAGATTTTAAGACTTCCCCAGGCCCGCAGCTCAGACATCAGACTAAACAGTTTCAGGTCTTTGAAACAACGGCCTGTTTCAAACCGCCTCAGGTGAGCGATGTAAGAAACTGCATTGAGAATGTGTTTGTTACCAAGTGTTAAGAGCTGTGGTTGGATTAGTGGATAGTCTGCTCTGCTGAGATGTTTGTAGTCTTGCTGATTTCCCTCAATAAGTCTAACTCCAAAACAGCTTTCAGCTTCCTTTACTTTTTACTGGTTCCTGTACTCTTTTGGTCTGATCATCAGAAAGCTTCCAGCTGCTGCACAGGCGATTCTTGGTGTGCGTAGGTCTTCCCACGGGTGGCTCTGTTTGAAGCTCTGACTCGACTTCAAAGCAGCTTCATCCGTTCAGCCTCTCGAAGAGAAACCTTTCACGCACTTACTGAAACAGACTGCTGTACCTGATTAATATGAGGTCTTCTAATTTTCCTGTTCAGCACCTGTTGAACACGGTCTGCTGCACGAAAACAAGCTACTGTATGTGTGTGAAGTTCCCAGTGTACACAAGTAAAGAGTACAGGCTTTTTATTATTTATTTATTTATTTGTTTTTTGTTTTTTTTTCATGGTGTTGGGGGAGCAAAGCGTAAGACTGGTGAAGCCAGGTGTGACTGCACCGTTAATTATTAGGCCAGTCTCCTCCAGCTCCTTCTCTTCCAGTATTCTATTCTGGTATCAGAAATCAGGGTCTCTCCAGGTTGCCAGGATCAACCAGCCGTACCAGCAGGGGCGCTGCCTGGGATTTTGGGCCCCATGAAAAGATACTACACTGGGCACCACCACCCCAGGCCATGCCAGCCCTGAAAATGTGCCATTAGCATGCTAATCTCCTGATGTTTAGATACCGAAAGCTGTACAATGCAGTTATGTCAACTGACAAGTAGGCCGGTCATGATATTCACGTTATCAGCGTACCGTGTAATATATATGGACGTGACCTTGATCATTTTTGCTGACCCTGATATTGGCCATTGTGTTTACTTGCACATATTTTAGCCTAGAAGTTGAATATAGCCATGCCCACTGTTGTATTCTCTCGTCTGCTTGCTGACGGAGGCGAGGACGAGCCTGGGCCTATGTAACGTGTAGGAAAAGAGTGCAATGTACACAGCGACCAATACATCAGTAAAGCGTCTCTGTACACACGGAGCGGACTGCAATCGCCGCGCCCAACAGCGGCCGCGTTACGATGGTGAGAAAGTTAAAAAGTGACAACGTGTAAAACTAACGAGCCTCTTGGGAAAGCAGAGTAAGAGCTAGCACCAACAACCGGATACACATCACACAGTATAGTGAGTATCAGAACACCACCACTAACAGCACAGAAAGAGGAATGGACTGTCTTCATATGACCGTAGTTATACACAGAGAGTGGTCACACATCTGCAGGGACGTCACTCTGGTGTTTTAGTGTCAAGTCAAGTCACATTTATCTGTATAGCTTTTTACAACTGTTATCGTCACAAAGCAGCTTTACATAATTAGTAATTAGTAAAAGACAAAAAAAGAAATAACGTAAGAAGACATGAAGGATCAAAGACCCCCAGTGAGCAGACCCCAACGGCGAGAGTGGCAAGGACAAACTCCCTCAGAGCTGGAGGAAGAAACCTTGGGAGGAACCAAGACTCACAAGGGGGACCCGACCCGTCCTCCTCTGATCAGAACTATTTATAAATGATTGATAAAAGTTACCAAACCATCTAAACTGTGAACTGCTCTGATCATAATCATAATATAATAATCATGGTGTAGTAGAACTTAATGTAGTCATGGCAGTGATGGTCAGAGTAATGATGGGTAATAGTGGTGATATTAACTGTAGCAGATAGTTAAGAGTCCATTTAGGTTTGAACATGGTCATTAAACAGGTAGCAGTGGTAGGAGGGTATGTCGCTGGTCTGGTATGGGTGGTGGTGGGTGGGGGGCCTAATAGTCGGACTGGTAGGTGGCAGCTGGTCTGACGCAGGTAGAGGGGACCTCAGCGGGCAATCTTCCAGCAGGTCGGGCTGAGTGACCATTTACTCAGAGAAGGTAAAAACAGAGAGAGTTCTAGGTTAGTTCAGTGGCGTGTCCTGTGATCCGGTACACCCCTATGGACAGGGGAAGACCTGCTACTCAAAGCTAGTAGCTGTTTAACCCCAGAGACTGAAGAATTCCAGCCAAAAAGTCGGAGAGTAAATCCAAAAGGACTTTGTTTCAGAGGCCAAATTCCACAGCTTTAGACTGGCTTTGAGCCGAATAAGTAAGGAGAGGCCAGCATAAGTGGATGTGGCCAGTATGTCGACTTTGTTAAAAAACTTTTATTTCATTAAGTTATAATATTTAAACACTTTTATACTTCAGCTGCAGTGTCTGAATATTCTTCTTATTATTTTTTAAATCAATTTATTTGTGAATGTTTTTTTTTCTGTTTTATCCCCAATTAAAATCGCCAGTTACCCAACCTGTACGTAATAACCCATCCCCCCATCACATGCAACACCCCCGACACTAGTGAGGGCGAGACCAACACACACCAACCCCTCAGACCAGTGCACAGCAAGCCACACCTCTTTTTCGAACTGCCACCGATGCAATGTCACCAGGCAACCAACGTGCCTGGAGGGCACCGGCAAGCAAACGCCGGTGGCGGCCAGCGCCGCACCGCAGAGTGATGTGGGGGAATAGTGCCATCTACCCACCCTAGAGAGAGCAAGGCCAATTGCGCTCTCTCTCGGCTCTCATTGCTAGTAGCATGATCGGGATGCGAACCAGTGATCCTCTGATCACAGTGACTGGGCCTTTGTCCACTGGACCATCCAGGGCCGAGTGTCTGAATATATTCTTAATAATGAAAAATGTATTGCTGTTAAGAAGAGTACAGTTGAATTTGTAGGCTATATATTGCCAGTATATGAATATTAGTGGCATAAAACGGTCTTAAATGGACAATAATGTTAGTAATCACAATTATTTCTTGTACAATTTATCCTAAAAAAAAAAAAATGGTGTATTGTGATGGGCCTTCTGACGGGTCGTTCAATACCGTGCTGTTCACCTCTTTCTTCAGTTGGGAGTCTGGCTGTGATATGGGGATGGGAAGGCAGGACTGCTGAGCCTCCTTCAGTATGAATAGCTGCTAAAAACTCTGCCTGCACTGATTAAATGTCAGCTACAAGACCAGTTAAAGAAAACACCATCTTTTTGTGAAGATATTAAAACTAACATTCACTTCATATGTAAATAGAAGGGGGGCGACAAATCTGGCAATGCAGAGGCTCGGGATGTTAGGTTGATAGGTTTAATCATTTAATAAAGAAATAATAGGAAATAAAATGTTCTTATACATTCTCAGGGCCCCTATCAGTCACAAGCCCTTAGAATCGTCCCAACAGGCCCCAGAACCACGCCTCGATGGTAATGGCGCCCCGGCCTGCCATAGAAGAATCATGTTTGAAAAAGAGATGAGCGAATGAGTATGAATAAGCTTGTACACATTGAAGAATCTTCACATAATGTAAAGGCCATATACTCTTCAACTCCTGTTAACCTTTACATTATACACATCTCATTTTCTCAGTAGTTCTCTAAGAAACCATTGATTTTACGGTTTCTCAGGGATCTTCTATGGCCTTGCTCCAGAGAATCTTATTTGGCACCTTTATCTTTAAGAGTAGGAATAGTGGAGATGGCTGCATACCAGCATGTGGTGTTGGTGTATTGTTCTACAAGTTTTATACCAATCAGCCATAACATTAGTACCAGGTAATTATGTTCACCTGTAGTGGCTTCATCTGCCAAGGGGTGGTTATATTAGGCAGCAAGGCAGTTCTTGAAGGTAAAGCTGGAAAAAGGGGCAAGTGTAAGAATCTGAGCCACTTTGACAAGAATCAAACTATGATTCCTAGACAGATGAGTCGGATTATCTCCAGAACATCAGGCTGGTCTTGTGGGCTTTTTGTTTCTGGTATGCAGTTGTCAGTACCTACCAAAAGTGCTCCAAGAAAGTACAACCTGTGAACCGTAAAAAGGTTGTTGATGACATCCATGGAAGCCCCACCTCACAAACTTGCAGGACTTAAAGAATCTGGTGCAAAAGAACACAATGTTTTCAATGTTTCCATATATATATATATATATATATATATATATATATATATATATATATATATATAATTTTTATTTATATATATTTGATATATTTTTAGTAAATTCAGTGGCTTTAAATAGAAAAAACAACTCAATCATTTGAATACACTGTATCGCACCAACAAGGTTCTACTGTTGCAATAGATCTGTTTTTCAGTATTGTGTAGAACCCTTTTCGTGTACAGAGAACACATATTTTGAAGCACAAAAACTGTTTATTTGCCATTATTTAACATGTAGGCTGGGAAATTAAACATAAAACATGGCGTGGAAAAATGTTACGTCTTATTTTCCATATTATGTTATATCATTTCATATTGTCAGTGTCAAATTACCTTGGGGCTGGGTAGTATGACGATATTTTATCGTATCGTAATAGATTTTGTTATTGTGATTACAATATGCATATATAAGCGCATCAAGGAGACTGTTAGTGCTTAATAAAAACTGATCAGCTGCAGGTTTCATTACTAACAGTGTAATTAGACTGGATTAATTAGATTAAGAGCAGCAGATGTTGAATATAAATTACTGTATTCAGTATGTGAGAGGATCTGAATAGTAGTGTTTAAGAATCTGTCGCTACTGATGTATTTATCTGTGATGATAAATATTATAAATATGATAAATATTGTGTATCGTGAAAAATGTCTTTAAATATCTTATTATTTTACCATATCGCCCAGCCCTAGATTACCTCTTTTTTCACGTTTTGACAGAATGTGACTCTGGCAGTTGTTCCTTACATTGTATCAACGTTTCTTGATGAATGGACCAATAGGAATGCTCCAAAATGACTTTTACTTTCATTGAAAATTAAGGTGATTTTTTTCATTCTTCAGTAAAGTTACTGGTTTTGCTGGATTTTTTGGTGATCTGTTTTATAAAAATCTAAAGATCTAAAGATATAAAAAGATATAACGATCTAAAGGAAAATGTTCAGGTTGTTTCCTGTAGAGGATTAGAAAGTCAGTCATCATTTGAACAGGGTGGCCAGACTTCTGCACACTACTGTACACTGTAAGTGTACAGTACAAGTGCGGCCATGTGGAAGACTACCTGCTGGCTTCGTATGTGTAACGCCACGCCACTCCACTCCACGTCACGTTGCGGTGCACAACAACTGTTCCCTCAGTCCACAGCATGAGCCGCTCACGTGACAAGGACGCCTCGGAGCTTTTACCTGAGAGGAAAATAACACCTCTCCTGGAACGTCTGAAAAAGCTGTCAACAGCAATCCATTCCAAGGCTATTAATAGCATACTGAGAGATAATCAAACCTGATGGGATCTTGATGGGAAATTTGATCTTCGGCGCGGTTAAGCCTGTCCTGAGTCGCTGTTAAATAAGAGGTTAAGCTTGTGTCATAGACTGCTTTAAATATCCCACTGTTCAGACTGTGGCGCCGAGCTCCCCCGCTAAGAGGCCGCAGTCGCTGAAGAAGAACAAGGCTTCTGTAAACACTTCCGCTGCTCGTTTACCAGACGACAAATCCAGATCCATCACTTTTATTGTGGTGAAAAAATCCCAGGTCTTTGGAGTGGTGCTCTTTGTGGGTAGTTTTATTTTATTACCCGTCTGACTAATTAGAGCTTCATTCTGAGTCACACTGTTAAGATTTAATGAGCTCCCATAATCATGTTACATTTACACATGACCTTTCGGGGGCATCTAATTTGTGCTGGTTCTCCGTGTCTTCATTTCTAATAAAGCCCGCAAATTTTAACGACTCTTTGCAATTACAGACTTCTTTCCACTTGTTTTAAGGTCACGCTCTTTATAATTTTGACATTTTTCTCTATCACGTTTCTTTTAAGGTGCTGTTTCGGAGATGCTCGCAATTAGTGGTGGTTTTAATTACTTTTGTATATGATATGTGTGTGCTTTACTTATTTATTTATCTATTTATTTATCTATTTATTTATCTATTTATTTATATACGTCAACGTTAATGCATCACACACAATTAATCAGCTAACTTTTTCCAATTTTTCATTTGCAGTGTATGACTTTTATATAAGAAACTTGACCTTAATTATGTGTATAGTCAGTTAAAAGGTAAGTAGAATATAGGTAACTTTACAGTCATTAAGGGAGTTCAAGGGGGGATACGTGTTCTACATAATTGATGAATGAGCAGGTGTCTCAATACTTTTGTCCATATGGTGTATTTTGGTGACCGGTTTGCTATCTATGCTGGGTTTTCCGGTAGGGTTTTTAAATATCCAATTGGTCATTTTCCAGACCAGAAAATAAAGAAATGTGCCTTCTTTTAAATTATGCACTGATATGGGAACTGTGGGCCAATTTCCAATGTTTTTCATATGCATAGCTGTTTCTACTGACGCTAGTACAAATACATACACTTTGATAAAAGTAACCTAGTCAGATTAGTATTACAGTATGTAATGTAAGCGTCTGTGAAGTTACACATCCTTATGGAATTTGCGTATAGAGCCACCTCTAATAAATGCATTTCTTGGATCCACGTGGAATCAGGAATGAGTTAATAGGAGATTTCAATTTCAGTAGTATTAATTACTATTAATCTTCTAGCAAGAAGTGGCTCCAAGTGGCAAAGGACACAAAGACTCCTTCCACCGTTGAAAAGGAAACCGATTAAGGAATCGCACCAAACAATGCAATAAAAGCATTAGGTTCAGTGAATCTGCCTGTAATGTCAGTTAGAGACTTGAATATTTTAGTCCAATATGAGCCCAAAGTAGGGCAAGACCAAAAGGTGTGGACATGGTTTGCTAAAGCCTGCTGACATCAATCACACATAGCATCAAAGTTCTTACCAAAATATGAAAGTCTAACCTTGGTCACGTAGAACCTGTGGAGTTTTCTACACGGGGTGAGACCATGTTTAGTGCAGATCGATGTTTTATGAGCCTTCATTCATGCATTTACTTTTACGGCATTTAGCAGAGCGACTTACAGAAGTGCTTCACTGTTTCCTCAAGAAGAACCTCAGCTCGTTTGAATAGACTAAAATTCAAAGATCCTCTAATCTCAGACTACTAAACACAAGTCAATATAGGGACCATAATACTCTACTCTTCGCCCAAGTCCTCTCAGAAGAGGAGGGTCTTCAGTCTGGGTTTGAGGACAGCGAGCGTTGGACACCCAGAGGAAGCTCGTTCCACCACTTCGGTGCAGGACAGTAAAAAGTCTGGACGCTCGTCTTCCGTGGATCTTAAAGGATGGCGGGTCGAGCCGAGCCGTACTTGAAGCTGGAAGGGCTCTTGGTGCAGATCAGGCTTTTGACCATTGCCATCAAGTACGGAGGGGCTGGCTGGTCCAGTCTTTGCTTTGTAGACCAGCATCAGGGGTCTGAATCTGATGAGGGCAGCAGCTACAGAAAGCTACAGTGAAGAGAGAACACAGCAGTGGAGAGACATGGCTGAATTTAGGGACATTGAAGACGACCCGTGCCGCTGCATTCTGGATCAGTTGCAGGGGCCTGATGGTGCGCAGAAGGAGGCCAGCCAGAAGAGAGCTGCAGTAGTCAAGTCTTGAAGTGACCGAGACTGAACGAGCACCTGGGCGAGAGGAAGGGGTCGAATTCTCCGGATGTTGTACAGGAGAAATCTGCATGGCCGAACTGCAGAACTGCAACATGACTTGAGAATAACTGATCATCCGTGACTACACCAAGGCTTCGAGCTTCTGTAGAAGGAGTGACCAGTGAGTTCTCAAAGGAGACGGCAAGATCATTGTGAAGTCCAGCAGTTTCCAGGATGTACAGCAGCTCTTCTCCAGAGCAACTTACAAGGTTACTCGTATTACAGAGGAGGGCCAATGTAGTGTTAGGAGTCTTGCCCAAGGACTCTTATTGGTGTAGTGCAGCATACGGTCACCCAGACCGGGAATTGAACCCCAGTCTCCCATGTGGTGTGGTAGCTTACTGGCAGGTAGTGGTGTTATCTGTTGCCCCACACCAACCACTAGTCCTGCTGGAGTTGAGTTTGCACAGTGCCAGAGTTCCGTTTCCCAGATAGGCTTAATTCATTGGTTTTTATGGTGGTCTTCACTGCTCAGGTGGTTCGGATTTGGTTCCGATCGGTTCACAGTGAACGTTTGCGACGATTTAGCTTATTGTAATCTTTTTCTGCAGTTAGCTTGTGGTTTGTTTTGTTTTTATTTACTTTGCATTTCTTAGTTAGCATGTTGGTTCTGATTTAGCTCATTGATTTGTGTTTATGGTGCGAATTTATTGATCATGTTGCTTCATTAGTTAGTGCGTAAGTTTCGTTCTTGTTTACTGAACGAGTTTGTGGTTAGCATGTTTGTAGTTATTTACTGCGTTGGTTCTTTGCTAGCGCTTTAGTTCTTGTGTACAGCTTTAGTTTATGGCTTCAGCTTAGCTTGTTTCTATTTACTGAGCTTGTTTATCGCTGTATTTTTGTTTCTTAGGTCAGTTTATGGTTAGCATGTTTGTCTTATTTGCTGGATTAGTTCTTGGTTAGCATGCTAGTTCTCCTTTTCTGGGTTAGTTTGTTTGCTGATTCAAGGTTAGCGTGTTAGCTTCTGGTTAGCTTGTTTCTATTTACTGAGCTTGTTCCTAGTTGTTGTGTTTTCATTTCTTACGTTAGTTTGTGGTTAGCATGTTTGCCGTCTTAGCTGAATTAGTTTATGGTTAGCATGCTAGTTCATCTTTTCTGGGTTGGTTTGTGTGCTGATTTGCGGTTAGCGTGTTAGCGCCTGGTTAGCTTGTTTCTATTTACTGAGCTTGTTCATAGCTGTATTTTTGTTTCTTAGGTTGGTTTGTGGTTAGCATGTTCTTGGTTAGCATGCTAATTTAATTAGCTTCTGGTTAGCTTGTTCCTATTTTTTTTTAGCCTGTTCCTAGTCATTGTGTTTTTGTTTCTTACGTTAGTTTGTGGTTAGCATGTTCGTCTTATTAGCTGGATTAGTTCTTGGTTAGCATGCTAGCTCTCATTTTCTGCGTTAGTTTGTGCAGATTTGAGGTTAGCGTTTTAGCCTCTGATCTGCTTCTCTTTCATTCAGTGTAACTCTGTGAGGACAGCTCTTCATGCTGTGGTTGGTATAAGATGGAAAATATGATTCTTGTGGCCTGAGAGAAAAAAGACGGCACATTTGATTTCTTTTTTTATTATTTCTTACATAAGCCACCTAGGTTTATGTTTCGGTGCTGCTTAGAAACCAGTCTGAGTGGATTGGGCTGAACTCCTCTGTGCTGTGTTAAAGTCTGCAGTGTACTTGTATGGTGTTCAGTGCTCTAGGAGAGTGCAAATGGAAAAATCAGCCAAGATCATACTAACATAACCGTATGAAGATCTGTTCAACAGCAATTACACAGTAAATTCTGACATTTTCTATAGTAAATTACACGACAACTACACAAGTAAGATCCACGTACACCAGAGAATAACATGGACCAGTGTTCTGTTAGTATTAGAAGTTGTCTTACAAATCAAATTAAATTTATTTAAAGTGACGTTACAACGTATCTTTACAAAAATTCAGTAATATGAAATAAATAAAATCAACAAAACATAAAAACTCATGGTGAGCAAGCCAAAGGTCACAGTGGCAAGTAAAAAAATACCACCACATAAGACTCTTCTGCTCAGGTGTGCTAATATAATCATAATCTAATTAATATAATCATAATATAATTAATATAATCATAGTAGTGATGGTAAGAATAATAAAAGCAATGATGATGGTTAATGGTGCTAAAAGTCATAATAAAAAAAATATTGTTTTGATTTTTATTATTATTATTATCCGGTGTCGACCTGAAGAGGATGGGTTCCCCTCAAGGTTTCTTCCTCTTGACCCGAGGGAGTCCTTCTTTGCCACTGTTGGCACTTGCTTGCTCAAAAAAGGCTCGGACCCGGATTTCTGTAAAGCTGCTTTGTGACAGTTGTTGTAAAAAGCTAGATAAATAAAAATGTAATTAAAATTGAATAATAATAATAATAATAATAATTGTACCAAGTAGTTGGTCCATATAAAGTTTAACATGGTCTGTAATGGAGGGTGGGCAACTAGTCTGAGGCAGATAGCAGTAGCCGGAGGGTGGGCAGCTAGTCTGACATGAGTAGCAGGACAGCCCGATAATCTTCAGTGTTAGGTGGACAGTCATTAATTCATTACGAGGCAAAGAATTAGATTTACAGATTACAGAGGATGTGAACATTATCAAAGTGTGACTCATGACACTGTTATAGATCTGACTGTAACAGCCTAATTAAAAGGACGGAGCCAGAAGGTAACACAGACATGGGAGCATCCTGAAACACTGGAATTCAGTGTTACTACAGTATTACAGTATAAGTTCATTACATTTTATGAGTATTACAATATTTATAAAGTCTTCTGTATTTTTGTTCTATTGAAATGTGTTGAATTGAACATCACTGTGTTCTCTGAAATCGAGTACTGAACTTGGTGAATCGAGGTGAATCGTTGTCACTGTATGATGCATTTACTTTATTCTGCTGAGCCACCTCAAGTGATTAGATCTCACTGCTCTGAACAGCTGTTAAGTCAAATCACTTTTTACAGAGACTTCATAAGTCTATCCAAGCTTTATAATCCTAATATATTTTAGTGGGGATCCACAGAGAGTTGGACCGCATTAATAATTCACTGCCATCATTAACGAAGCCAAGTCACTTTCAGACAGTGTTTGGTCCCACAGCAGTAGAACCTCTCAGATGAAGAAACTGACACATTAAAAAAGCACCTTTTCTGAGCAACGTCCTGGACGGTGGAGATCCAGGTGGCCTGTAAAAACGTGGACACTTGCTTAAATCGGGGGATTTAAACAACACTTTGCACCCTGGCCTGATGATGATATCTGAAAAGCAGATAAAATGGGCAATTAGAGAATGAATAAAGTCCACACCAATGGCTGGGCTTCTCTAGAGGATGGGCTTTCCACTTGCCAAAGACATTTCGGGTTCTGGAGCCGCTGTTTTGATGCTGCATATCGATTGGGTGGCCTCTGGTAAAGGCTGTCTGCCGTGGATCAATGGCAACATAATTGGAAGGGGGCTCTCCTGACTCTAATTATAAACTCGCAGTGAGCGTTGGGATGCCAAGTCCCAAAAGGCAGGCGTAGACTGAAGGAGAGTGGGCACTCGCACTTGCTAACTAAAGAAGTGACTAACTCTTAAATTCCAGTGATAATTTCGTTTTCTGGGCTGAGATCTATACTGCATTTTTATTTAAAGCGAGATGTAAAGAGGCCCAGGAGCCAGGGGGATATTTTTGGCTCACACTTCCATCAGCATTCTAAATGGCTTGATGACAGAGAGCTCATTGTTGGGCTGTATTAAAGGAACTGGCCTTGTTTTCTCTCTCTCTTACTTTCTCCCTTTCTCTCTCACCCCCCCAGTGCCCTTCATCGCTGCAAGCGAAGATGTGAAAGAGGGCGTCTCGAAGGTAAGGCTCGCCGCTGCTTGTTTACCGCTGCAAGATGGTAGGCTGATTTCATGCTTTCAGACAATGGGACTGCAATGATTCATGTTCCTCAGCTTGATTTGTATGCTCGTCGTATATTTCTCAAGGCCCATCACTGCTTGTAAAGCTTTTATTTGCAAAGCACCATGAATGGATGCTCCTGTTTTTCTCCCATTAAGCCTGATCAGTCACTCTTCCAGTCAAATGAAAGGCTTAACTTGGCTTTCTCCTTGCTCTGCAAATCTATACCCTTCTCTTTCTCATCAGATTTCTCACCAGATAACACTTTTACCCCTGTTTTTTTTTCTATTCCTTCCGTCCTTGCTGCGAATCGTGCGCGCTGCAGCGTTCCCGTAATTGCTGTGTTTGTAAGGGAACTTTGACTGGAGCTGTCTGAGCTGAAATGCTGAGAGCATCACCTTCGCTGAGAGAAACTCGCTGCTGCTTACTTGAGTCAGCCTTTTTCAGCCTCCCCTGTTGTAGGTTTCAATGTTTTATGTAATTTTGATCTGCCTTTCATCAGTTTAATATCGCATGAAGCAGAAATGCCACTCGGCAGATGGGAATAACCCATGGAAAGCAAAAGGAATAATATTCAAGTTGAGCTGCTTTTGTCCAGGATCATTTTCCCTCAGATGGAACCAGAACAGATGGTTTTTGGATGCTATTTTATGATGGGGCCTGGCTAAGGGAATAATTTATATATTTATTTATTTAATTCATTTTTGGCAGTACTAATTTTAAGGTGATAATTTCAGAAAAAAAGGCAGAATTTTTTAATACATTTATATATTTAACCATACACCGATCAGCCATAACATTTAGCACCACGTTCCAAATGCTGTGTAGGTCCCCCTTGTGCCGCTACAACAGATCCGACCATTCAAGCCATTGTGGACTCCACAAGACTGGTAGTCCAAAGGTGTCCTGTGGTATCTGATGCCAAGAGGTTAGCAGCAGAACCTTTAGGTGCTGTAAGTTGTGAGGTGAGGCCTCAATAGAATTGCATTAATGACCCATAGGTGCCCAAGACCCTGTCACAGGTTCACCGGTTGTTCTTTCATGAAGCACTTTTGATTTAGGTACTGACCACTTTATACTGGGAACACCCAACAAGACCTGTCTGACGTTTTGGAGATGTTCTGACCAAGTTGTCTAGAACAAGTGGCTCAGATTCTTATGCTTGCCCATTTCTCCTGCTTTTAACAGCAACATCACCCTTAAGAATTGACTGTTCACTGGACCGGGCACACTGTCTAATACATCCACTGTAGATGTTCAGTAAAGATAATCCGTGTCTTTTACTTTAGCTGTCAGTGGTACTAATGTTATGGCTGGCTGGTGTATCAGTTTTATATGAGTCATTTTAGTTAATTATTAGTTAATTGATGTATACTTCTATCACTTTCAGCTGTTGTATCTACACTTCTCCATGAATAACGCTGTTGCCTTATTTATTGTCGTTTATTACTTATTATTATTAATTATTACTAATTAGTAAACGCCACTCACGCTTTGTCCTTACTCTGTTTAAACAAAATGATATGGGTTTACTAATCAGAACTGCTCGCACTCTGGACAAGTGCATCCAACAATAAGGGTAGCCTCCTGTATATTTTACAGTAAATAATGTTAGAAAATACTGTAGCTTTACTTTTTACAGCAGCGTTTTAATACGGAAAAAAATACATTTTTTGCTCATGGGCTCCCTCTACAGTTGGGGAGACATTGTTCACTTTTTACGTGCTTTTGTTGATGAGAGGTGAAGAAGCATGTAGTCATTACAGGATTTTACACAAGTATGACTCATGGTTATGCAGCATTGAGCGAATGTCACATACGCGTGAATATCTTTTATAGGCAAGTCTGTTTACTCCGTGGCCATCTTTGCAAGGCCGCCAGGCAGTTATTTCCAGTCATACATTACAAGGCTTCTATCTCTATGAACCAGCAAGCTGATTGGTTCATTTTCTTGGAAGGCGGGACTGTATCCATAAAGCATAAACAATATCGAGTGTTATTTTAACCAGTGGCTGGTCTCTTTACTTATAACGTCTCTGATATCGCCCAACCCTACTGGTCACTGATGTTCGAAACCTGGTGGAAAAGTATTAAGTAAAAGTATTAGTTCGTAATCAGTGATATTTTAGCGAAGCCTGAGAAAACGACGATAGGCGATATACTATATGTCCTTTTTTATAAGAACTTATAAGCAGGGGACTGAATCTGTTCAGAGCCTTTAAGGTGGTTGTGAGTCATTGTGGTGAAGAACCCTTTATACTTCAAGGCTGATTATACGCAGGTTATTTAAATAGAACTTGATTACACTTGTACCTTTTGTAATGTGCAGATCTAAAATGGTACTCTCCGTACGAAGGAGACTGGGAGAGAGAGAGAGAGAGAGGGAGAGAGCGAGAGGGGGAGAGAGATAGACCTGAAGGGGTCGGGGGGGGGGGGGGGGTCTAGAGAAGGACTAAAATAAGAAGCTATGAGCAGCTTCTTATTTTACATATTTAAAGAGACAGAAAGCTTGAATTCCTGCCATTATTCAGGTCGGGCTGAATAACAGGCCTGAAGCTGTCAAGACGTGGAGCTCTTGAATCAATATGCTTCAGAGACACCGTGCCGTCTGATTACATGCAGGTGGGGTGATGGCAACGGAATGGCCGCTCACTCCTGCGTCGCAATCAGGAAACCAATTAAGCTCCACAGCAGCTTCCAGGAAAAGTTTTGTCACAAAGCTCGTTTGACGATTAGACGGCTTGGCCCACTTATCATTTCCAAGCAGCTTGAAGAGAATGTGGTTAATGCAATGTCGATACTCATTTACAGGTTACGGTAATGGCCTAGAAGCTGACAGGCTGCAGTTTCAGTAGAGGGGAAGCAGCGGTTAACTTTTTTTAAATTTTATTTTAATGCTGACCGTTTTTAAGGGGGCAGTGGTGGCTCAGCAAGAGCACCGGGATATTGAGGACAGGGTTGTAGGTTCGATAACTGGGCTCGGTAAGCTGCCACTGTTGGGCCCTTGAGCAAGGCCCTTCGCCCTCCCTGCTCCCCAGCCAGGAAGGCAGCTTTGCAACGAAGTCCATTTAGACCAAGGAAATTTTTTTCACACCTTAAGTTCGTTGGCTTTGGTCTGAATCAGTTAACGTTCAGTTACGTTTGTAAACCTGGATATGAGGAAAAATCCAAGCGCACCAAGTGTCGCAACACTTTGTTCACACCTGCTCAAACGAATCACACCAAGGGTGATAACGAATTCCTCCTAGGACGTTTTCACTCTAGAGCATTTTTTAGTCACTCTGGTGAGGTTCTTCTTTGCTTAAGGGTTTTATCCTTGGGGGAAAAAAAGGATTAAACGTATGAATCTAGTTCCTACCATTTTGCAAAAATGCCATAGAAAAGGGACGTTCAAAATTGTATAATCCAGTTGTATAGAATGTGTGAAAGCAAACCAGTGATAACGAGCCCCTCCCTCAAACAAGCTCAGAATTTGTTCTGCGTGGGGACTTTGGGACTTTCTGGCTGGATGATTTAGTCTTCGGGAAAAAAGATGTATTAGCCTGGACTAGCACGTCTTCACCGGTCGCAGTCCTCTCTGTGTGTATGGAGGTGCCTCTATTGAAGCGTTGGTCATTACATGTGCGGCACCTTTTCCCAACATAATAGGTAGTGCTGCTACTCACAGACTCGAGCCCTGCCTCAGACAGAGAACTAATGATTGAATTAAATAGTGTGACTGGCTAAAATATTGGTGACCTTCATTTTTATATATACACCAACATGCTGGTAAACTCAATGGGGTCACCAGAAGTGGTTGAGGTCATTCAGCATCTAAAGTTTTCGAGCGAGCATCTAAATAAAATGTAGAAAATATATATGAAAAGAACACCTCTCCAACTGTTAAACACAGGGTTGGATGAATCATGCTGGTGTTGTGTTGCAGCCAGTGGCATGAGGAACATTAGAGTGGTAGAGTGAAAAACAGATTCAGTTTAATTCCAGGATCCTCAAAATCTACTGGGGACTACCTCAAGAGGCACAAGCTGGAATTTTTGCCATCACAAATCTGTGGATGGAACCAAAAAGAGCTGTGCAGGGAGACGACCCAAAAATCCCACAGAACTAGAAGCACTAAGCAATGGAAGAATGGTCAAAAATTCTCCAGTTAAGAACTGAAAAACTCTTCGCTGCCACAGAAAGAGCTGTGATGCTCCCCAAAGGGGGTGTGACTAAGTATTGAATATGTAGGGTGCCTAAACTTTTGCTCTTTTTTCTTTTTCTTTACCTTAAAACTGCAAAAGATGAAAAAAAAAACATTAGTCTGGCTTTAAAGAAATGTACCATCGTTTTAGAGATATTATGATTCAGTCCAGTGGATTGGGATCGGGGTCGATCCAGGCATATTTGAATAAATCGGGTATCGGCTATTTTAATCCCTATCCAGTTCCGAGGCTTTGTTTTAACCACAGTGTTCAGAGCGCCATCTGGTGTCCTCAAGGTGCCATTAAAGAACATCATAGCCCAGCCGGCTGCAGCAGCAGTGCGGACGTTCTCAGAAGGTAAATAAAGGAGTTGAGGTTCTGCAGTGTTGAGCTATTTTACAGTGGATCATGAAAACAGACCATAATATCTGACCCTTTATAAAACACTTACTGAAACGCTCTGTTTTACCAGCGGGAGAACCGGCAGTCGCCTTACTCTGTTTATAAACCAGCACTGAAGAACCCATTCAGAACTGAGTGGAGGCTAACGCTAATGCTAACACACATGCTATAGAAACCCAAATCACACACACACACACACACCACATTCACCCACTATAAACCAGTTATTAAACACCAGTAGACCAACAACCACAGATACCAGTCCAGAGTGTGTACCACTTAAGTGTGTTGTAAAGAAGGTGAGAGCTGACTGGTCAGGGAGGAGAGTCAGACTGGATTATAAGATATTAAACACTATAAAACAGTCAAGACTGGTTAGGCCAGACACCAAGGGATGAACATTCGCAGAGATGGATCCAATCCAAGTAGTTTTATTTACAAAACAAGACAAATAAAGGGTGAAAGTGAGATAAAAAGCAGCAAGACATGAACAGCAGTGATCAACAAGACTAGAACGTGGCAAGCCAGAGGGCGAAAACAAACAGACCTGAGACCGGGGGTTTAACTGGGGGACCAGCTACTTGGCAAGAGCGTTTAGGCCGACCCAACCTGGAACTGCTGCGTGGAAGTGGGTCGCCTAGTACCCCCAGTCTCAGGTGAAACACATTAACTAAACAAGACATGATGAACTTAGCAAATTAGAAACAGAGAAAACAAATGAACTGAACCAAACAAGTAAACGTAAATAAACAAGAACCAATTCACTGAATCCAAACAAGAACAGAAACACAAACAAAGTCCTTATGTGAGCCTGTGGGCGGCGGCTCTGAGGGACGGCTCGATACAGAGGGGCTGACAAAAACATAATTTTAAGAAAAGTCTTGACTAAACTAAATCCATCAGTCCAGAAAGTCTGATTACGGGGGTATATAAAGGGGTTTTACTGACCCGATTAATCAGCAGCTCATCTGATCTAAACTAAGGGGCTAGATTATTTAAACAGACAAAGATCAGATCGGATCATTATCGGCTGATACCCAGCGCTAAGAGACTTGGATCAGATCGGGGGACAAAATAACCTGATCTGAACATCTTTTTAATCCTCTACCTTGGGTTCCCCTCATTCTGTTCCGCACAGAATGGCTGACCACCTTGTTCTATAACATCATTTTCTGTGAAACATACATCAGTACACCCAAGTTTCCAGACCGGTATCCTGTAAAAGAAGAAGAATTAGGGCTTTAATAAGGTCCGGAAGGGCAGTTTTAGAAAAGGCGCCCCACTTTACAGGAATCCGCCCCACAGCGCAACCCACACCTCATGAATGATATACCGTGGACCGTTTTTCATCTCCAGCTTTTCAATCTTGCATGACCTCTGCTGTCAGCCCTTTTCTCAATAACCCGCCACATCGGCGGTGCAGCGTGTGGGCAGCCGAGAACACTGAACATCTCCTAAATGGCTCCAGGAACCGAGAGCTAATAAGACTCGACGGGTCACTGGAGCGCCAGCGCCGTGGGTGTACCGGGATCTTTTCACATACTGAGAAATGTGATGGGGAGGGTGTGGAGGTGCGGGACACACGGGCAGCCTTGACCGGCGTGGAATGAGATGGGGGAATCGAAATCAGTCAAACCAAAACAGCAGCTCAACCCTGAAGATTGAGCCCTGATTGAAGTGCGTCAGGATGAGGCACGTATGTTAAACCAGAGTCCAATTAGACCCTGGTTGTGTGATCTTCAGCTCCCTCGGCTCGCCTCGTCCTTGTGAGATGAATCATTTCCACTTCAAAAGCTTCAGATAGGCTCCTTCGTGTGGCTAGTTTCTCTGAAAGAGGTAACTAGCAAATGCCACTAGCAAATGCCACACACTCGCTGTTGCCTGCCAATACCTTTCCCTGTGTGTTTGATCAGAGAATGCCACGTGTGGAAGGTTTCAACATGTGGAACATTTTCAATGAACCGTGGTATTTTTTTGTATTTTGTTCCACCTCTAGAAGAAATAGCTGAAAGGAAGAGCAAGACGCTGTGGACGTAATGAGCGAGGTTGTCTGTTGGCAGATACAAATGAGGGAGATGCTTTAGAACGATGAAAGCAGATCAGTACAGACATTGCAGTTCACTGTGAAGGAACAATTTTTCAAACTAATGGTTGGAGATGGACAAGGAGCATTGCGCCATGCGCTGTTGCCAGCTGAATAATTTAGCAGGGGTTGAATTGCTGGTTGTAGTAGCCGACACTTAAGTGGATCAAGAGCGAGCCCTCAGTAGTACGATCCTGAAATTCTGTTAAAGCAACTTTCTTGCCATGACTGTAAATGCACTTTGCACTTTTAGTGGATCCATGGTTGCATCAGGAAAAGACATGCCATATGGACCAAAGTATTGGGACACCTGCTTGTTTCATTGTTGTTTTTTCTTTTTTACTGAAATCAAGAGAATTAAAAAGAGTTTCTCCTGCTTTTGTTGGGTTACTGTCTCTACTGTCCAGGGATGAGAACTTACTACTAGATTTTGGAGGAGCATTACTGTGACAAAAGCATTAGTGAGGTCAGGATGTTGAATGATGATCACCACACCACCTCATCATCCTCAACTCTCCAACTCATCCCAAAATTATTGAATAGAGCACCATCCATCATTCCAGAAAACACAGTTCTTCCACTGCTCCACAGCTCAATGCTGGTGGGTTTTATACCCCTCTATAGCCCACGCATGGCATTAGGCAGCATGGTACCAATAGGTTCATGTTTATGTTTATCTCCTTCAAAGAGTCCTATTCTATTGGCAGTACTTCTCTACAGAGTCTAGACAAGCTGTATGTGCATGTGTGTGCATATGTCCATCTGTGTCAGCAATGGGTGCAACATAAAGTAGCTGAATGCGTTCATTAAAAGGGGTGTCCACAAACATTTGGACGTGTAGTGTACATGTAGTGACTAGGGGAGGGAGGGTCATCCTACCCACCCAGAGACGGCGAAGATAATTATGCTCTCTGGGACTGCCAGACACGGATGGCTGTGGCATCTCTAGGGATCGACGCTAGCAATCTCCTGATGACTGGGCCAGTGCTTAGATGGCAGCCCTGGGAATCCAGTCTAATATTGTTTTAGTGCAGATCTGCCTGCTCTAATCTCATCATGCAGCCTTAGATTAATGCATATACACAGATGACCCAAGAGTATTGGGCCATTTAATCACATTATAAATTAGGTGGTTAAAATTGATTGCCGTGACTATGGTGGATGTCATGTCTTGGAAGAGATGTCGTGTGAAGACTGAGCCACTTTGACGAGCCAAATCAATGTGACCAGACAAATTGATTGTTTGATTAATTGGTATGTATTCATGGGCAAGTAATTTTAGTGCAGGACACTACCCAAACGGTAAGGTGGTGTTAATGACCTCAGTAACATAAGCCACATTAAAGGACCACATTACCAGCTGGAGTTGCTCATTAGCCTGGCATGTTCGCCAGCTCGCTTGCCATGCTTCTGCCTCACACCACGTTTGGCGCCCCCTCTTCAGGCCAGCAGGCTCATGCAACGTCGTGGACTGTAGCAAGCCTAGCGTGCAGCTTTTCATGCAGTCTGAGTGAGAGTACGAATTGTAGGGATTGTAGGGATTTCTCAGCCCCATGCAGACCCCTGTCCAGTGATAAAAGAACCTTCAGTGGACACGTCAGCTTCAGACTGGACTTAAGAGTAATGAAGAAAGGTGGCCTGGTCAATTGAGTAATTTTTGCTTTTTTACATGGGTAATGTATGTGCGTACCGATTACCTGTAGGGTGGCTTAGAACAATGGTGGATCCATGGTAGCTCCACTTTGCAACTTATAGGACTTTAAAAGACCTGCTGGAACGTCTTGGTGCCAGAGACCACTGGACATAGAGTAAGCATGCACGTAGTGTTAGCTCCTGGCACATGGAGGTCCAACAGTATATTGGGAAATTCATGTTTTGGCTCATTTGTGTTGATATTATACCAGTATTTCTGGGAATGATGCCCTACATTGATCACAGTATTTAGTCTCTCAGGTCTGCGAGTGGTTTTGATTGGCTACAATACACTAGAAAACCGATAGTGGCTCACTGACTTTACCCATCCCCCCAAATGTGCAAAAATTATGTTTTAAAAAAAGAATTGATTAAATAAATGACCAAAATACGCTACTGTTCTAATATTTTAACTTCATTATTTTTATTATTTTGTTGTTTGGGGGATGGGGTGCAGTAATAATGTGCAGCTTTTCCCCCTTTTTTTCCCAGTTTGGTACTACTAATTAACCTGTAGCTCCCCCAAGCACTAGCAATGCTCCCAAAACGATGAGAGTTAGGACTGAACACTTCCCCTTCAATATATGCAAAGCAATATATGCGACGTTGCCGAGCAGCTGACTCACCATCCCCAACTCCATCACACCAGCGAACAGATGCTTATGCTGGCCGACATCGCTTAAAAGTGATTGCTGGAGAGCGCCATCTACTCACTTGGTAGAGAGAGAGCACGGCCAGCTGTGCTCTCTCTGACTCTGGCCGCTGATGGCAAAGCGTCATGGCATTTTTACTATTATAATTTTCAAATCAAAGTTTTAGGAAAATTGTCTCTGCCAGTATAAAAACATAATATTGTAATACTTCGAGTTATCACTATTTTCCAACACCCCTCTAACATACCGTCGCATAGCCCACCTCTAATGCTCATGTTAGTAAACACTGAGCGCACTCCCTTCTGAAAGCCACCGAATCAGCCGCAGCCCTGCTCCTCAATCACTGCAGCCGTTATTGGCATCTCCTGATGCTGATATCGACAGAACTGCCTCCACAAGTCCATTAGAGGACGTTGATTGGTCGAGCCAAAATTTGTTAGGAGGAAGAGTTAGTGAATTTTACAGCTTTCTCCGCGGGCGATTAGGGCTGTGTGCGACCTCGGGTTTGAGCGTGTTGTGGACGAGGTCTGACACTGTTACTTTTGCTTGTGCTGGTTGATAACTCTCCAAATCCTCCTGTTTCCCTCCATATTTTTTTTTCTTGCTTTGCTCTCTCTCTATATAGAAGTAGAGGATTGTGGGAGTCAGCATGATCTGGTTGGGCTTTTTTTTTTTTCCCTCGTACTGAAGGAGAGAAATGCTGACACGCACAAACAACAACAACAACAACACAAATGTTCAACACACAAATTGTTCCTCTTTCACACAAGGACATGAGGTCTCCAAACTCTAGTGCATCCATATGATGACATCCTGTGATTCATGTCTCTTCCTCTTTGCTTCACTGGCTACTGGAATAAAATGGGGAGAGTGCACCGGCGTTGCCGTGCCTTTGGCAGTAGTGAGGGTGGTTATAGGATGCCTCAGTGCATCTCAACCTCCCTGAAGTGACTAGATTATTGCTTTAGCCGCTACATGTTTGGGAGCTGGCGTTATAGGGACAGTGATGTATATAGACATTTCCCCTTACACTTGTTGCCTGGTTACCTGTCACCATGCACTGCAATCTCCTTTTTTCTTTCTTTTCTTTTCTCCCTCATCTTTTTGTGCTGTGGCGAGGCGAATGGCTGGACAGAAAGTGTATTGTTTTCAGTGTCTGGTAGCCTGGAGTTCAGGACAAGCCTTGGGGAGAGAAGAACAGGAGGAGGAACTTTGGTTAAATGTCAGAGTAAAACGCCAAATCAGCTTTGAAAACTATTGGATCGTTCTGTCTCACTTTTCTGTAGTTCCTCTGTTGTTCCTGTTACTGACAGAAGAGAAATGGATGCAGTCGTTGTGTTTACCGCAGTGCTACAGTGCCGTACAGCGGGCCGAAAGACTCTTGGGTGACCCCTGGTCAAAATATCTGTTGCTGTGAATAGCTAAGCAAAGGAAAGGTGACCCGACTTTCTTTCTCCATCTTTTACAGGCTCGAAATGACAAAAAAGGAAGTGCCCCAGAAGCAAAAGTTTGGGCATCCTCTTTGCTCAGTACTTGGTAACCCTATTTGAAGCCATGTTTGAAGGGTTTTGCTCAGTCTTGCTTGCAGAAGTCTTCTAGTTGTCTGCAGTTCTTGTGTTGTCTAGCTGCACTGCTGCACTGCACTGTCTGTCCAGAGATTTAATGGTGTTTCGGTCGAGGGATTGCTGTGAGGACCAAGGCAAAACCATTAACCTGTGTATTTTGAGGTAGTCTGTTGTGGATTTGAAGTGTGTTTAGGATCATTGTCCTGCTGTGGAACCCGACTTCAGAACCATCTTCAGCTTTTGCCCAGACGGGGCAGGAATCCATTTGTTTCTCTACCAGTAAAATGTTGTTGTTGGTGTGGTAGCTCATTGGCAGGTAGTGGTTTTATCTGTTGCACCACACCATGTGGGAGACTGGGGTTCGATTCCCGGTCTGGGTGACTGTGCTCTGCTACACCAATAAGAGTCCTTGGGCAAGACTCCCAACACTGCATTGGTCCAGCTCTGTAATATGAGTAACCTTGTAAGTCGCTCTGGATAAGAGCGTCAGCTAAATGCCATAAATGTAAATGTAATGTAAATGTTTCCTATGCCACTGGCTGCAGTGCAAGCTCAAAGCATGGTCGATCCCTCCCCAGTGTAACAGTTGAAGAGGTCTTCTTTTTATGAAATTCTGCATCCTTTTTTATTTTCTTCAAACCTACCATCCTGGCTAAAAACGTTCTCTGATTAGTTTGTGGTGAAGATGCAAGAAAGGTTTTCTTCTGATGACTCTTCTGTGAACAGTGGAACAGTGCACAGCCACTCCAGAGTCTATATAAAACATAGAAGAGATGTGTCAGGAGCATTGCTATTGCACATATATATATATATATATATATATATATATATATATATATATATATATATATATATATATATATGTATGTGTGTGTGTGTGTGTGTATATATATATGTGTGTGTGTGTGTGTGTGTGTATAAAAATATAAATAACAGATTATAATACAAAATATAATAAAATATGAACAGAAAAGGAAACCAAAAAAAGAATTCTAACAATAATTATGTATTTATAAATATTTTTATGGTCTTCCTTTTCTGTTAATTTATTAATTTTATTACTTTTTATTACTGATTAAGTTTATTTTTCATTCCATTATATTTTATTTACTCTTTTTTTTCCATTTTTTTTATTGCTTTGTTTTTTTGTTGCGTTTTATGTTGGAAACTCTTGTTTTTGGACCTATTTTAATGGTTTGCCAGTCACATGAAAAGCACTGTAAAATTTTATTAGATTTGATAGTGCTCTATAAATAAAGTTTGATTGATTAGTGTACTGAGGGGAGAATTGTGGGAGTTAGCAAATCAGACTCCGCTTGCAGTCCGATTTATGATGGTGTTTTTACGAGTCCGTATTCTCACATCATTTGAATAATAGTAAAAGCTGATTCCATTCAGCTGAAGCGTGATCTACCAATGACCTTAGAGCTGTGGGTTGATTGGGGAGTGCTGGTTGGCGACTGATTTAGATTTAGTCATAATTAATAGACGGCATATTCTCCATGATGCATCCTCACATCTTCTCAATGCACATCTGCACTTCTTGTCATTGTGACAGGGTTGTAAATGATTCATCAGGACTTTAGAATTAGACTTTAGTCAACTGCATTACACAAGCTAACAGCCTTCCTTTCCGGCTTGCGTCTTCTAGTCGCCTAATTTTAATCAAGCTCTTTGCTTTTACTTCTTCTTGTCATCATTTAAAACAAAAAGAAAAGTAGTAATTGTTGAGCGTGCCACATAACTATAATCAAAATCCTAATAATGGTGCCCTGCATGAGGGTGTTTTACTAAGAAAGATGATGTGATGCTGTTCTGAAATATTAGAATCAAAAACACTTTATTGATCCCAGGAGGGAAATTGCGGTTGGTACAGTTGCAATCATTCATAAGAATAAGAATAACACTCTATAAAATAAATATAAATAAATATATAAAACTGATAAAAAATAAGGAAAAAGGAAATATGTACGTATATAAATTAAATATGAATATAGTAAAGTGGAATAGTGGTAATAACTGGTACAATACTTTTCCATATTTATTATCACATTGCACACACATTAAATTGATTACAGTATTATTATTGCAGATTAGGGGTGTGCGATATTGACAAATATTTTCTGCGATTCTGCCGATAATGATAATTATACAATGCTTTTCATCCTTAGTTTTTTTGTAAAATAGCTTGTTCTACTTATTTATTTACTTAAAAATTAAGCATTCAAGTAAAAATAATACAAAAACAACAGTGCAAGTGTTACTGATACCACAAACCTTTATCTTTTTTCACATTAAATTGTAATTCAATATGAATGTACTATATTTATTACAATATATTTATATTTCATGCCTTTTATCATAATTTTCAAAGGTTTTAAGTTTTATCATTTTACTTTATGTATGTTTAAACATCTGAACAAATTCAGAATCTATTTCACTTCAGCTGTAAATGACATGACTGCACTGTTTCTTATAGAAGTATACAGGGGTCACACTTTCTGGTGGCAGCACCTCTACACTACCAGAAGAAACAGTTCCCGAAGTTTTTAATAATCTTTATATTCAGCAAGGCTGAAAGGCTGTGGTCACTTCTGTTGGTGGTGCTACCATCCTGCTGGTGTCTTACCACCCCCCCCCCCCCACCCCCCCCCTCTTCCGTTTCATTAATATGCTTGGATACAGTGTAGCCTTTTCAGCAATGACCTTCTGTGGTTTACCCTCTTTATGGAGGGAGTCTATGATCGTCTTCTGGACAACTGTCAAGTCAGCAGTCTTCCCCCATGATTGCGGTTGTGTGTGCTGGACTAGTCTGAGAGATGCACCGTATTTATGCTGTTTGAATAGTAATTTTCTCAAACTGCAATATATTCTAGTAATATACTGAATAGTAATATATAGAAATAATGTGAGACTGTATTTCTGCTGCTGGAACTGCCTTTTTTTATAGTAGAAATAAAACAAGCTAATAATATCTCTATATATTGTTTTTAATCATATTTTTTATTTCTTGTATAATTATTTATTTTATCTTACTATTCATCTTTTATCCTTTTAGTTGGAAATCCTTGGTTTTGGACCTATTTTAATAATAATTTACTCGAATTCCAAATGAAATATTCCAATAATTTTCATTACATTTTTAAAACATTTTACATTTTTACTTTGAATAATTATTTTATTTTAGTTCTAATTTGTGTTGCTTTATTATTTATTTTATTTTACTATCCATCTGTTGTCTTTTTATTAGGAAATTATTGTTTTTGGACCTATTTTAATGCTTTTTCAATCACCTGTAAAGCACTATGATAGTACATGTGTGTGTTGAACTAGGCTAAAAGCTACATAGTATTTATACAGTTTTAATTATTAAATAATCTAATGTAGTAGTAATAATAATAATAATAATAATAATAATAATTATTACAACTTTTTAAGAATTTGAGAGACTGGATTACTAAGTTTCATGAGCTATAAGCCATACTGATCAAAAGTAAAACCAAATAAATGCTGTAAATATGCCAAATGTCATGTAATGAATATGAAACATACAGAAATTTACCTTTTTGAAATAAATTATGAACAAAATGTGTTTTAAACAATCTTCATTTTTTCATTGGTATATTTTACGAGAAGCGCTGGACATGGAACTCTGACCAAACAGTAACTATACAGCTATACTCTTTCAGGTCATTGTACGTCCCACTTTTTGCCCCTCCACCCCTGCAGCCTCTGACATACCCTCAGCATACTGATGATAACCACAGAGAAAGTGTCCCATCATGCCCTGAGGATTATTGGATGGTGTCTGTCCATGGCGTGATTAACTGAGTGGTGTGATAACAGCAGGAGTAGAGACTTACAGTACAGACGTATTTTCTCCCATTTCATTCACAGTCAGTCTGCTGTGCTCATGGTAGCCCGTTTGCTGGCATTGCGTCCGGCTTGTGCAAGCATGTGTTGAAGTAGAGGAGAGAAACCCATGGGCTTCACTTAAGCTACTGAGCCTAATTAAGTCAATGCCTGCTATCCACCCCTGGCACTGCATCAAATCAGGTCTGATGTGGTCTCCTTGGAACATGCATAGCTTTGCCTCTCATTCCAATCAGATCGGAAATGTGACAACTCTACAGTCATGTGAAAAAAAAGACGCCTCATGAATATTCATGTGATTTTTAAAAACAAGGAAATCTGATCTTCATTTGAACAACACTGAGAGATGAAGGTAATATAGCTAGGGATGTCCCGATCAGGTTATTAATGCTGAGAATCAGATGATATGGATGAGCTGCTAATTACTACCTTAGTAAAACCCCTTTATTTTCAGTATCAGTTTCTATAATCAGACGTTCTGGACTGATTGATTTAGTTTAGTCGAGACTTTTCTTAAAATGATGTTTTATAGTGTTTAATATCTTATAATCCAGTCTGACTCTCCTCCCTGACCAATCAGCTCCCAGCTCCTTTACAACACTGCAGTCTAATCACCACTGTGTGAGTGTGTGTGTAGTGGTTCACACTTTGGACTGGTATCTGTGGTTGTTGGTCTACTGGTGTGTAATAACTAGTTTATAGTGTGTGAATGTGCTGTGTGTGTGATTGGGGTTTCTATAGTGTGTGTGTGTGTGTGTTAGCATTAACGTTAAACTTTACTCGGTTCTGAATGGGTTCTTCAGTGCTGGTTTATAAACAGAGAAAGGCGAGTGGGCGGTTCTGCGGTTCTCCCGCTGGTAAAACAGAGCGTTTCAGTGAGAGTTTTATAAAGGGTCAGATATTATGGTCTGTTTTCATGTTCTACTGTAAAATGGTTCCACACTGCAGAACCTCAACTCCTTTATTTACCTTTGGAGAACGTCCACACCGCTACTGCAGCCGGCTGGGCTATAATAATGTCTTTTATTGGCGTCTAAGAAAACCAGATGACTCTCTGAACACTATGGTTAAAACAAAGGCTTTGATTGGGATTAAAATAGCTCAGACCTGATCCATTAAAATATACCTCGTTCTGCCCCAATCCCTGTCCACTGGATTGGATCAGGACGTCCCTAAATATAACTAAACATATAAAACTGAAGAAATGTCTTTAAACAGCATTAATATAATGAAATTAATAGAAATTTAATTTTCTTGAGGGAAAGGTTCAACCCCCCCCCCTTCAAATGTGTAGAATTAGGATCAGGAGCAGAACATCAGCTGCAGATGATCAGAACATGGTTGGAGAGGATTATTCTGGAGGAGTCTGGAGTCTTATTTAAACCTCAGACATTTAGTCTGGTCTGCTCTTGATTGATGGTTGAAGTGAGTGGTGAAGAAGATCATTATGGCCAAATCCAGAAAGCTCTCTGAGGCCTTCAGAAAGAAGGTGGTAGACACAGGGGAGTCTGGGAAGGGGTTTAAAAAGATCTCCGGCCTATTAGAAATCAGCCGTTTCACTGTCCACTAAATCATTTACAAGTGGAACAGCTGACCAATATGGCCAGATCAGACCGTCCTAGCAAGTTCAGCCCAAGAGCTCCAGACCACAAGATGAGTAGAGAAGTCTCCAACCATCCTAAAATGTCATCAATGGGATCTAGAGGTAGCTCTCGCCACAGTTAAAGTCCAAGTGCAGCATCTACCATCAGAAAGAGACCAAACGTGTGGTTTTCATGGGAGGTGAGCAAGGTGGAAACCCTCGCTGTCAAAAAACAAAGTATTAAATAAATAAGCATGGCAACTCCTCATCATCTCTGACTCCTCCTCATCTCTGACTCCTCCTCATCTCGGGCTCCTCATCATCTCGGACTCCTCATCATCTCGGACTCCTCATCATCTCGGACTCCTCATCATCTCAGACTCCTCATCATCTCGGACTCCTCATCATCTCAGACTCCTTATCTCAGGCTCATCATCATCTCGGACTCCTTATCTCGGGCTCCTCATCATCTCAGACTCCTCATCATCTCGGACTCCTCATCTCGGGCTCCTCATCATCTCGGACTCCTCATCTCGGGCTCCTCATCATCTCGGGCTCCTCATCATCTCGGACTCCTCATCTCAGACTCCTCATCATCTCGGACTCCTTATCTCAGGCTCATCATCATCTCGGACTCCTTATCTCAGACTTATCATCATCTCGGACTTCTCATCATCTCAGGCTCATCAGTCCGGAGCACATTGTTCCAGAGATCCTGGTGTTTGTCCAGGTGTTCTCTGGCAAACTTTAGTCTTGCCCTGATGATGATGTTGTGTTATGATGATGATGATGATTAGTCAGGGCACTACCTTCCTTTTTGCATGTTATGTCCCTTTACCCTCAAACATCCATGACAGGTTCTTGGTTTAATGATGTCATAAATAGAAGACGCTGGGAGACGAGGGAGAGAAAAAAAAAAAAAGTTAGGCACGAGTGGAAAGTTCTGTTGCAGTTGCGCAAGGATGTGAAAGCCAGCAGCGAAACAACCGAAGCGGTGACTTGAGTTGGAGGATTCTTGCCTCTTTTTTTTTTTTTTTTTTTTTTTTGGGTTCCGCAGGTCTCTCTTGGGCATCAATAGTGGAATAGATAGCACTCTTGCTCTCTCCCTCGCTCTCTCCCTCGCTCGCTCTCTCCCTCGCTCTCACTCTCTCTCTTCTCAAGGCTGCGGCGGGCCTGGCATGCTAACGGCCGCGATTCATGACCTCACCGAGGGTGATTCAGCTTCGCCCACTCCGGAGCTGTAATGACGTGCCACGTCCGACCCCGATGGTGGATATATGACTTGTTTAAATTGTTCTCTCCAAGGGCTTGCTCAGAGCCCGGCTAGCCGAGTAATTGTTAGCAGAGAGGTAGTCATAAATCAAAAGCCCCCTGTCGCCTGCGCCTCTCGTTCTCCGCTAATACAGCGCAAGACGAGGAGGAGGAGGAGAGGGGGGGGGGCGCCGAGCACCTCGGGGAGCCTTTCAGATCCTCGGCTCCCTTCCCCTAAGACTCAGAACCGGGGGCGCTGGAGGAGACACAGAGCCTTGAGAGGCGTGCGGCAGAAAGCTGAGGTGTGATTGATTTCGCTCATCCCGCCCCACTCGACTGCCAGCATCGATAGTTCTTGTAGGGCGGGCGGGGGATGCGATAAAGCACCTAATGCCCTAAATGAGGCGCACGCTCGTGGCTAAGCCCCAGGCTCTAAAACCCCACAATTAAGAGAACTAATGACATGGTGAATCACTGCTTATTAAGCCAAACAAGCTGGAGCATCCTCTGCGCAGTTATTGGCATTTTAGAAATGTAATTGAATGACAAACATGTGCGAAGAGAAAAGACGCTCGCATCGGGGATTCTTAATTTGTTTACAGTCGGCTCGGTCTGAACGTTCCCACGAGTGCATGAAATGTCTCTTCTTGTTTTCTTCTGGAATTCTCTCTCTCTCTCTCTCTCTTTGCCTGTCGTTGGGATGTTAGGCGGCCCTTTTATTAAACGCTGTTTAGGATTAGCTAGTCAAAAGAAAAGATGTGTGGTGGATTTTTCGGAATGAGATGGTGTTTATTTACTTCCAGGCCCTTCTGCACCCCAAGCCAAGCCAGTAAAGCCCTGGTCTGTCTTTTCTTTACAGGTCCAGGCGGCTGACGAACTTCCCCAAGAAAGCCGACTCCGTGAGTATGACTTGGGGTTTCCTTGGGGTTTCCTTCTGTTCCCGAATCAAAAATCGGGAAATATGGTGGAAATATAAATATGAAGACCTTGAATGCAGTTAAAGAAATAGTTCGTTATAAAAATAAAGAACACACACTTAAACTCGGTTTATGTAACATCTCCGCACCGTCTTACTGCCTTACCATAAATGCAGCAACCCACACCATCTGCTCGCTCGCTCTTGACTTCTTGAACCCATCTTCTGTGATGAGTGTGCTCACATTACCTTCCATCATCTAGCTCTTGCTTGCCCACACCTATTTAGTCCATAAATCTTAAGCATTTGATTCCTATGCTGGAACAGTTGTTGTAAACACCCAGTGAAAGACATTTGCATGAGTACATGCAGGTCCTGCTGTTCTGTCCTCGCTGGAGCCGATACGCTCAGAAGATTCCAGAAAGCCCTCGTTTTTAGTGAATTCAGTTGCGTTCAGTTGGAGCACACAGCTTGCATGAACTCCATAGAAGAGCATTGCCAATAGAGCAGGACGCTGTGGAGCAGCTGCAACATGGTGAACCGAAGGTCACCATGCCCAATGGCAAGCGTGGGCTATATAGGGGTAGAGAGACCCCCCCCTCCCCCCCTCCCCGGGCAACTGTGTTCTCTGGAGTGACGGAGTCAGAGTGGAGATTGAGATCCAGAACTGACCATCCAACACCAGTCTACTGCAGCCTTAGTGGCATATCTAGTGTAAAGCCCTTTCTGAAGAGGCTGCTACTGCCGTCATACTGCAGGAGGGCAAACTCCCTATGAATACCCTTGATTTTAGAGGAGCTGCTGGATGAGCGGATGTTCTAATGTTCTATCTATTGTTCTGACGTTTTATCGTTCTATTGTTTCACTATTTTGATCATTCTGTCTATGGTTATTTTATTTTATTTTATTCCATCTCTCCACTTTCTACTGTTCCGACCTTCTGTCATTGTTCTAAGGTTCTGTCTACCTTCTGCTGTTGTCATTCTGTCTGTCGTTCTCCTGTTCTTTCTATTTATCATTGTTGTTGTTTCACCATTTTTAGCATTCTACCATCCTTTTGTTCTGTCTATTGTTGGTTCTTTCTATCAATCAATCTGTCTGTCTATTTATCTATCTGTCTGTCTGTCTATTTATCTGTCTGTCTGTCTATTTATCTATTTATCTATCTGTCTGTCTGTCTATCTGTCTGTCTATTTATCTGTCTGTCTGTCTATTTATCTGTCTGTCTGTCTATTTATTTATCTGTCTGTCTATTTATCTATTTATCTATCTGTCTGTCTATTTATCTATCTGTCTGTCTATTTATCTATCTGTCTGTCTATTTATCTATCTGTCTGTCTGTCTATCTGTCTGTCTATTTATCTACCTGTCTGTCTATTTATCTACCTGTCTGTCTATTTATCTATCTGTCTGTCTATTTATCTACCTGTCTGTCTATTTGTCTGTCTATTTATCTATCTGTCTGTCTATTTATCTATTTGTCTGTCTATTTATCTATCTGTCTGTCTGTCTGTCTATCTATCTATCTATCTATCTATCTATCTATCTATCTATCTATCTGGCTGTCTATTTATCTATTTATCTGGCTGTCTATTTATCTATCTGTCTGTCTATCTATCTATTTATCTATCTGTCTGTCTATTTATTTTTCTGTCTGTCTATCTATCTATTTGTCTATTCATCTATTTATCTATCTGGCTGTCTATTTATCTATTTATCTATCTGTCTGTCTGTCTATCTGTCTGTCTATTTATCTGTCTGTCTATTTATCTATTTATCTATCTGTCTGTCTATCTATCTGTCTGTCTATTTATCTATCTGTCTGTCTATTTATCTATCTGTCTGTCTATTTATCTATCTGTCTGTCTGTCTATCTGTCTGTCTATTTATCTACCTGTCTGTCTATTTATCTATCTGTCTGTCTATTTATCTACCTGTCTGTCTATTTGTCTGTCTATTTATCTATCTGTCTGTCTATTTATCTATTTGTCTATCTGTCTATCTATCTATCTGTCTGTCTATTTATCTATCTGTCTGTCTATTTATCTATCTGTCTGTCTGTCTGTCTATCTCTATCTATCTATCTATCTATCTATCTATCTATCTATCTATCTATTTATCTGGCTGTCTATTTATCTATTTATCTGGCTGTCTATTTATCTATCTGTCTGTCTATCTATCTATTTATCTATCTGTCTGTCTATCTATCTCTTTGTCTATTTATCTATTTATCTATCTGGCTGTCTATTTATCTATCTGTCTGTCTATTTATCTATTTATCTATCTGTCTGTCTATTTATTTATCTGTCTGTCTATCTATCTGTCTGTCTATTTATCTATTTATCTATCTGTCTATCTATTTGTCTATTTATCTATTTATCTATCTATCTGTCTGTCTATTTATCTATCTGTCTGTCTGTCTATCTGTCTGTCTATTTATCTATCTGTCGGTCTGTCTGTCTGTCTGTCTATTTATCTATCTGTCTGTCTATCTGTCTGTCTATTTATCTACCTGTCTGTCTATTTATCTACCTGTCTGTCTATTTATCTACCTGTCTGTCTATTTGTCTGTCTATTTATCTATCTGTCTGTCTATTTATCTATTTGTCTATCTGTCTATCTATCTATCTGTCTGTCTATTTATCTATCTGTCTGTCTGTCTGTCTATCTCTATCTATCTATCTATCTATCTATCTATCTATCTATTTATCTGGCTGTCTATTTATCTATCTGTCTGTCTATCTATCTATTTATCTATCTGTCTGTATATTTTTCTATCTGTCTATCTAGTTAATTATTTATCTATCTGTCTATCTGTCTTTATCTTTCTGTCTGTTTATCTATCTATTCATTTATCTCTCCACCTTTCTACCTGTTCTATCTATCTATCTGTTTTTTATACCAATCATCCTATCTACCTGTCGTTCTGTCTGCCTGTCGTTCTGTCTATCTATCTATTGTTCTTTCTACCTGTCATTCTGTTTATTTATTGTTCTTTATACCTGTCGCTCTGTCTACCTGTCGCTCTGTCTACCTGTCGTTCTGTCTACCTGTCGTTCTCTTCTGTCTGTCTACCCTTTACTACCATCATTCTATGGATCGTTCTGTTGTTCTGTCATTCTGTCTGTTGTTCTGTCTACTTTCCTGTTGTCATTCTCTGCCCTCTGCTGCTCTATCATTCTGTCATTCTACTATTCTACCTATCAGTCGTTCTATTGTTCTTTCTTTCTTTATATTATTCCATCATTCCACCATTTGTATCTTTCTCATGCTGCTCATCGTTCTGTTGTTCTTTCTGTCAGTCTACTGTTCTATCTATGTTTTTAGTATTTTAAGTACTTTTCTGTCTTTCTTTCCATGTCTAGTTCAACAGTAACTAGTGTATCTAGTGTAAAGCCTTCTCAGGTGCGGTGAAGGAGGGCAAACTCCGTATGAATATCCTTGATTGATCCTTGAGAGCTGCTGGATGAGCAGATGGCTGTTTAAGACTTTTGGACCTGTAATATTACCTCCTAAATAGTAACCCTGTAGGAGGAGGGAAAGCTTTGCTGTATGTTAATATAAATGCAGTAACTGTGGCCTGTTCACTTCATTGTCATGAAATCTCCACTGAATATGTATGACAGCTGATGACTGAAAACCAGTGAATGAAGAAGAGATCCAGGGTGAAGTTAGTTAGGCTTTGATATGCCAGTGATGATGTAAGTGTACTTGGTCACAGTAGGGTGCAAGTATAGAGCTTTTTTTATTTTTGTCTCCTGTGCTATAATCCATCTGTATTGCACAGTTTAGTGTTCAGTACTCCTGCTCTAACACACCTGCCTCAGCTCCAGAGGGACTTGCTCATTAGCTAATGATGGGACTCGAGTGCGGCGAGAACATGGAACATTGCAGTGCAGGTGGAGTACAGGACTGGAGCTGAGCAGCCCTGGTCTGCATTTGCCTTTGGGATAAGCAAATGTCTTTCTGCCTTTTCTGTCTGTCTGTCTATCTGTCTATCTGTCTCTCTGTCTGTCTGTCTCTCTGTCTGTATATCTGTCTGTCTGTCTCTCTCTCTCTCTTTCTCTCTCTCTCTCTCTCTCTCTCTCTGTCTATCTGTCTGTGTATCTGTCTCTCTGTCTGTGTATCTGTCTCTCTGTCTGTGTATCTGTCTCTCTGTCTGTCTATCTGTCTGTCTCTCTCTCTCTCTCTCTCTCTCTCTCTCTCTCTCTCTCTCTCTCTGTCTGTCTGTCTGTCTGTCTGTCTGTCCATTAATAGATGAATAGGTGAACAGACAAGCAAAAAGGGAAAGAAAAGTTTGCAAACCCTTCAGAATTTTCTACATTTCTGCACAGTTTTGACCTAAAACTTCATAAGATTTTAATACAAGTCCTAAAAGTAGATCAAGGGAACTAAATCAAACTAATGAGAAAAAAAATGGACTTTGTCTTTTAATTATTGAGGAAGACGATCCAATATTACAGATCTGTGAGGAGCAAGAGAATGTGAACCTTTAGGAATTAGCAGATAATTTAAAGGTAAAATCAGTTTTTCTTCAATCAGTGGGATGACAGTCAGGTCTGAGTGGACACCTGATTTTATTTAAAGAACATGGATCTATCAAGTCTTTTAATCTTCATAACACATGTTTGTGGAAGTGGATCATGGCGGGAACACAGGAGATATCTGAGACCCCTCCTGAAGAGGAGTTGTTGATGCTCTTCAGACTGGGAAAGGGTCCAAAACCATCTCTCAGGAGCTTGGACTCCATCAATGCACAGGCAGACACTGTGTACAAATTACCCTCCCCATGAGTGGTCAACCAACACAGATCACACTGAGAGCAGGTCAGTGTGATGGTCCGAGAGGTCACAAAGGAACCCAAGGTAAATTTTAAGCTAAAGTTTAAACTAAAGACCTTTCTCACATTGGCTAATGTTCATGAATCCACTATCAGGAGGACACTGAACAACAGTGCTGTGCATGGCACGTGGTGGTGGTGGTGGTGGTGGTGTCATGGTTTGGGCCTATTTTGCTACAAGACCGGTTGCCATCATTGATGGAACAATACATTTTGAATTATACCAGCAATATGGACAATTAGCAATATATGGGCATTTGTCTGTGAGCTGAATCTTAAGAGAATGTGGGTCAGGACAGTGACCCTAAGCACAAGTTGTTATACCAAAGAATGGCTAAAGAAGAATAAATTTAATGTATTGAAATGGCCAGGCCAAAGTCCTCCCCCTAATCTAGTCGAAATGCTGTGGAAGGACCTGAAGCAAGCGGTTCATGGGAGGAAACCCTCCAACATAACAGAGCTGAAGCTGTTCTCTATGACGGAGTGGGCTAAAATTACTCCAAGATTCAAGAGTTTATTGTCATGTGCACAGCAGAAACAAGCCGTTACACTGTACAATAAAAAGATAAAAAAACAAAAAGAGAGAAACAGAATCAGTGTGTGTGTGTGTGTGTGTGTGTGTGTGTGTGTGTGTGTGTGTGTGTGTGTATACAACAGCAGCAGCGATATTTGTAGTGGGCTCATATTAATGGGTGCATATCAGAGTTCAGCCAGTTCAGAGTGGAAGGGGGGAGCAGGTGTTCACAAGCAAGCCGATGTGCAGGACTAAAATCAGCAGTTAGTGGAAACGTTTAGTTGCAGATATTTCTGTACAAGAGGGTCACACCAGACACCAGATACTGAAAGCAAAGGGTCACACACTTTTGCATCTCACAGATCTGTAATATGAGAATCTTCTTCGATAAATAAACGACCAAGTCGAATATTTTTGTTTCCTTATCGACTTTTAGGACTTCCACTGAAGTTTGGGTGAAATTTCGATCCATATTCTTCTATCTGTCTATCTAGCTATCGTTCTGTCTGTCTATCTATCTATCTATCTATCTATCTATCTATCAGTATATCGTCCTCTCGTTCTATCTCAGTCTATTGTTATAATGTTTTAGCTATCAGTCTATTGTTCCATCTAACGTTTTAGTTATTTATCAGTCAATCGTTCTATTGTTCTTTCTATCTGTCATTCTATCGTTCTATCGATCCATCTATAAGTCTATCATTCTATCAGTCTATTGTTCTATCTATCTTTATTGTTCTATTATTCTATCGCTCTATCTCTATCTGTCTGTGTCTATCTATCTATCTATCTATCTATCTATCAATATATCATCCTATTGTTCTATCTCAGTCCATCGATATATCTCCATCTATAAGTCTATCTATCTGTCTGTCTATTTACCTATCTGTCTGTCTGTCTATCTATCGTTCTATCATTCTTTCTATCTGTTCTTTTATTAGATCTATCTATCTGTCTATCTATCTATCTGTCTATCTATCTATCTGTCTATCTGTCTATCTGTCTATCTATCTATCTATCTGTCTATCAGTCTATCGTTCTATCATCTATTGTTCTATATAACAGGTGAATAACAGGTGAATAACAGGTGACTGCAGTCATTTACCACAGTTGTTAGATTTCGCAGTCGTGTTCGATCTCTACAAGCAGAATGTGAATTGGATTTAAACAGACTTACTATTAGTTATTGATTTAAGACTGGGAAACAGAATGTGACTGCTTCAGGCTCGTTAATATCAAATAAACAACAGAAAGACACTTAATGACATATTTATGACAATTCATCATCAGCTAAAACCTCATGATCGTGACAGGCCTCGTGGACAAGTTTTATACCGTCAGTGTTTATCATCTCAGCTAACGCTCAATACGCATTGCTTTCATTGAGTCTAAAAGGCATCAGTGAGTGATTGGGGTCTGTTTTTTTATCTTTGTGGATTGTGTATTTTGTTCTACAGTGCAAATAAGGCTAATCTAGCAGAACGTTTAGTGGAGAAAGCTGCTCATAGGGGCAGTTCCTCAACACTCCGTTATTTCCTATCACAACATAATGCCATTACACAGAGGGTAGTGAAATTCAGAGAGGCTGGGGGAGCGGAGAGGGGAGAGGGGAGGGGGAAACCACAGGAAGAGAGGACCGAGAGACATTATAGAAAGATGAAAGCAGATAAACAGTTTGTCTGGATGTAGTTGGTGTTTTTTTTAATTATGTATGAACGTGAGGCTTGACTCTGTAAACGAGGAGCGCCGCTGCAGTTTGTTTTGAAATGATCCTCGGCTTGATTGAAAGCGATCGGCAGGCTCAACTCTTCACTCGGAGAAAACAGTCAAAGAAAGCAATTAATCAGCTTCGTCAAGATGTTGTCTGAAGAAATATAATGACCCTCATTCATCAAACCACTGGAAAAGAAAGTTGCTCAGTGTGAGCGGATTAGAGAGATGATTGTGTGTGTTCTCGGTTATTCGAAATGTAGATGATGTGCTAATATGAATGTATTTGTGGGCTTTTGTGCAATTCTTTATCTGTCAGCAGAAAGTTTCATTTTCATGGGAGGCGTGCCGGGAGGTGACCCTTTCTGCTGACCACCAAAAACGATGAAACCTGAGGCAAGACCTAAGAATTCATTCCTCTGTCCAAAGCATGTTGGTCCAGAAGGCATGGTTTTTGTAGATGATCGTGAAAATCCACCTAGTTTGGTCTCTTTCTGATGGTAGGTGCTGTGCTGCATCATCAACTGTGACTACTGGAGCGACCTCTAGGTCTTGTGATGATAGGTTAGGATTATTGGAGACTTTGGCTGACTTGGCTGACTAAAGTCAGTGTTGGTCAGTTGTTCCACTTGTAAATGATTTTGCGAACAGTGGAACAGTGGCTGATTTCTGATTGCTTTGAGATCTTCTTAATCCCCTTCCCAGACTCCTCTGCATCTACAGCCTTCTTTCTGAAGGCCTCAGAGAGCTCTCTGGATCTTCTTCACCACTCACTTCAACCATCAATCCAGATCAGACCAGACTGAACATCTGAGGTTTAAATAAGACTCCAGACTCCTCCAGAATAATCCTCTCCAACCATGTTCTGATCATCTGCAGCTGATGTTCTGCAGCTGGTTCTAGATTTAGAACCAGTTTATGGGTTTCATTTGTTTTACCTCCAATTCCTGTATTGTCAAAATTATCAAATATCCTGCTGTCATGAATTATCCTCCTCAGTTTTACACAGTCAATTACACAACCGACTCCCAACCAGCCGCTACCTCTTTTCCGACCTGCCGCCGATGCAATGTCACTAGGCAACCAACGCACTTGGAGGAAAGCGCCAGGTATCCAGCTCTGATGCTCTGATCGGCTAGCAGACACCTTGCCAGCATCACGCTAAAGTGATGTAGGGATAGTGAGCCATCTACCCACCTGGAGCTGCTGATGGCGGTCAGCATGACCCGCGAACTAGCAATCCTCGAGTCATAGTTGTAGCCTCTTAGTCCACTGGACCAATTGAAGTCCCATATCCGCTAATAAAAGGTATTGTTGTTTAGGCCACAAGTTTTAAAAAAAAAAGACAAAGCTCCTGAATACTGAATCCCAGCGTAATGAACAAACCCTAAAGCTGTAATTGCAACCTATAGCAGATAGAGCCTAGGCGGTTGTCTTTTTACCCAGAGAGTTAAAGTGACAGGCCAACTGCAGAGCTCATTCAATAATATAAAAAAGTCCAACCGATGAAAGAATCCAAGCTCTCCGCTCCTGGTGGTTTAAGCGTATAATAAGTTTATTCTCCGAGAGCCATGTGTGGAAGATGCTGCCTGCAGGCCTCCGCACTGAAGGCATTTTTGCTGAAGTGGGTCAGCTCAGGACCAAGCCCTCATTTCCACAGTCCTGCTCTACTCTCTCCCAGAATCGCTTAGAAGTTCCAGCAGCTATCAGCTCAGTGTGTCAACGTGACTCCTCAATGTCGCTGCGTTTGTGCCTCTGGCCTGGATTTTGGGCTATAGATTCAGAGTGGAGACTTTTTTTTTTCCTCCTTCTTCTTCAATCTGCTGCAGCACAGAGGCAGGACCACAATAAACTGCAGGCTGAAAGTAGTAAAGGGTCCATACTGTAGAAAAAGACATTTCTTCGTTCTTTATAATAGAATTTGAAGTAGAATGTGAACACATTTCAAAGCATACTGTTCACTCCCAAATCCACACAGTGCATATCGGTGCTGTCCAATGAGAAACATAATGGTGGCTTCACAGGAGAAGGCAAAACTGTTGACCTTTGAATGGAAGTCAGTGTAAAATAAAATTTCATACCAAGTTGGTCCATTCATCCAAAATTATTTACACAATGTACAAGAGAGCAGCTGGGTTCCATCGCTGGAGGAAACTAAAAACAGACAACAATGGAAACACATTTTTCATTGGAAAGCAGTGGTATATTAGGCAGCTGTTTCTATTCATTATTCACAGCAATATAAAGAAGTTCTAGGCACCTAATCACATTATTTAAACCCATGTCTCTCGTCAATACAAGTGTTTTTACTGTAGAAGCTCCAGATCTCATCAGAACAGATGCAGCTGAACATAAATCCAGTAATAAGGAGAAACAAGAGCTTCTCATTCTGAAGAAAGTAGTGAGATCTTGTCGGTGAGTTAGTCTGAAGAACAGAGCTCGGTTCCTCCAGGGTTCTCCTGGACGACCCCCAGTCCAGCCAGCACAGCGTGGAGGATGTGTTCAACTCCATCAGCAGCAGCAGCAGCAGCTCACCTGATTCACCATCATTAAGCCCTGATTTACCACCAAACCAGGTGTTGATCTGAGGAGAACTCTAAATAATACTAGACTCCATGAGGAGAGCTTTGGAGATGTTCTAATGATGAACACAGTGATGGAGAACCACCTCCACTTTCTGAAGGAGTGTTATTATTAGTGTTTATTCTAATATCAGTGTTTTGCTGAGGAGATAAACACTTACTGTCCAGATAAGCAGCTTTTAATTATTTGTATTTTTTTATTATTATTTTCACAGGTGCCTAACATGTTTGGACAGTACTGTGTACACATTCGTAGCCCCACCCACTCACTGATGTTATGAGGAGTGTTTCAGACTGGACTGTTTTGACCACAATTGGATCAGCCATATAAAGTAAAAGCCTGTGTAAATAATCCTGTATATAATTGAATTACAGCCATTTTTGGTACGTGAACCTTGTAACCATCCAAAATTCAAAGAAAGGGCAGCACACAGGCGCTTTAAGTGGAAACCTAAACCATTACATACTTTTACTTTGGATATAAGTGCTGACATTAAACTGTGGAATTGCTGTAAAACTTTCTCTCTGATTATGCTGAAGTGTTGGCTTCGAATTGATACTAAGCTTCAGAGTGGCTCTTTTGAAATACCTCCTTGTGGAATAGCTGCTGTAAGCTAACTCCCATATCATTTATTAAGAATCCCCGCAGGAAAAAAAAAAGAAAGTTTTAGAAGTCTACCATTTGATTCACTTCAGCCGGTTGGCTTTTAAGTGAGGCTTATTCTCTGCTTCAAGCACGGTGGATGAAACTGTAGAGAAGCTGAACAGGGTTTTAAAATCTCAGGGAATCAAGGATCGCTTCAACGAGAGGCCTTTGAACAATGCTTTGGTGCGGCACATGCTAAAGCATACAAACAACTGGGGTTATAAACTATTTAAAAAGCTCTCACACAAATCCATAATTGAGTAAATCATTTGGATTTGATCAGACCTTGCTAGGGTCATGAACAAGTGGGTGAGAAATCTGAAGAGAAATATCCGCCTGCTCTGCTCACTTGATACGAATGAAGTAAAAGTGTGTAAATGATTTAAAGGCCTGCGATAAATAATAGAAAGGAAAGACGCAAGTACACAAGTTGTAATTTGGAGTTGTCAGCATCCTTTGTAGCATTGTTGTCATTGTGAAATGTGGCTACAAGAGGCTGCACCATTACTTGTTTTCCTTTAGCATCATTGTGATGCACGTTTCTGCAAGAAATGACCAGTCGAAGGCTAAAAGTACCTCATGTTCAAAAACCCAATACTCAGTTTTACATAATCAGACTACTGCTGATGCAATGTCACAGGGCAGCAAATGCACCCAGAGGAAAGCACCCATCTCGGGTACCCAGCTTGGATGCATCGGCTGACCGGCCAGCATCACACTGAAGTAATGTGGGAAGATGAGAGAGAGAGAGAGAGAGAGAGAGAGAGAGAGAGAGAGAGAGAGAGAGAGAGAGATAGAGATCCACCCACCCACCCAGAGAGAACAAGGCCAGTTGTGCCCTCTCAGGCTCCAGCTGCCGATGGCAAGCAGCATGACCCGGGATTTGCACTGGCGATACACTGGTCATAGTGGCAGCACCTTAGTCCTTGACCACTCAGACTGAGAAAGCTGTAGAACTTCACGAATGAAGTTATAAGTGTTAACATCCAGAATGCCTTGTGTTGCTGAAATAGTGATAAAATCTCCACACAGAAAGCTTATTTAGCGTTTTCTAATTTCAGGCTGTTTGAAAATGCTTAGACCTTTGTGGTCAGATGGGAAAAAATATTGAGCCTATTTCACAACAACAGCCACCAGTCCATCAGTGAAGCATGGGGTTGGCGGCATCAGTAATAATAGTGGGCCTTTATTGCCAATTTCTTCTCTTCACATAGCTCAGCTTAGAAAGCGAGGTCAGCAAGGTCAGGGTCAGCCATACTACATCGCTCCCTGCAGCAGAGAGAGGGCTAAGGGCCCAACAGTGGCAGCTGAAACTACCAGTTTCATGATTAAAAACCCTTAATGTTGACTGAGCGACGATGGATGGTGTGAAATACTGGGCGATACCGTATAATGACCTGCTAAGAAGTCTAAAACTAAAGCTTGAGAGGACTTTCACCTTTTAGCTTCCCATAGTGATTCTTATCACTAGGCCAAGCAGCAGAGGTGTGGTAGAACAGCAAAGAGGTGGATGTTCTACAAAAGCAAAAGTCAAAGTCCAGATCTCAATCCAATTGAGAATCTGTTGCACTGTTTGCCAAAAAAATTGAGGTCCAGCATCCAACCAGCCTGAGAAGAATCGATTAAATCTGCCAGCAAGAATTGGTGATGAGTACTCCAGTTAGTGAGCGAGGCTGGCACGTATTCTAGCAAAATGTGGTTCCACCAGGTGCTAGTCTGAAGGGGTTGAGAACTTGAGAACAGGCAGCAGTTTTCAGTTTATATTGTTGTGAAAGCTCCGCTGACCAGTAATGAATTTTGACTGAGATTTTAGTTTAAGGGCATTTCCAGGCTTTTGGTTTGCAGTACAAATCCGACTGTCTGGACCAATCTGTGTAAGTGTCATTTGTAATCCAGACTAGTCTGAAGACTGAAGAGTCGAATAAGTCGCAAGGCAGTTTGAGAGAGTGTGTGTTTGTGTGTTTGTGTGTGTCACAGTATATCGCTTCTCATATCTAGATGACTTAGTTATTTCCTTTCTAATCACATAATAGCTACTGCTGGCTTGGCTTGGGTTGGCTTGGGTCAGGTTGGGTCAACACTCTGTCCTGCTGCTGTTTGGCAGTTTTCTTAATGAGTTAGGAAACGCATTAAATGCTGGACTCCGTGCAGAGCTTTCTTGTAAAGCGTCTAGGTCAGCTGGCACAGACGTCGTGTGTGTTTTCCTTTCCCCCGTCTGTTTGTTCTGCATTGCTTTGCTTCCTCTAATACACTCATTTCTCTGTGTAGGTTTTCCATGTGTCTCCTTACATCACAGCCAAGTTTATCTTTGGCTCAGGGCCACAACTCTGATTCATATAAGAAACCGCCTCGAGCCAAGCCAAGAAATAAGGGGCTGATATTTTTTCCTGACGCAGATAAACCTGGTCCTAGGCCACAGAGGAGAAACCTCACTGACAAAGTCATTTAGTTCAGGATGAGCTGAATCCGGACTGCATCCAGACGACTTCTGCAGAAAACAAAAGCCTGCGTCTGTTCGCTTTAGGACTGTCTAGATCGATTAGGTTAGGAATTAGGTTAGCTACTGATTATTTTGGCAGATATTTGAGTAATGAGAGTTATTACAAAAGGCCAAACAGTAAAAATAACTATAGAGTAACAAATCATTTTTTTATAGGACTGCAGAATGGTTTATTAAGTAGGACACATTAGGAAAGCTTTTAAAAACAATTAAATATGAGCTCTACCTTTCAGTAATTAGTATGTAACATTTAATACTTGTTTATAGTTATAGTTGTGTAGATTTATTTATTTGTTTTTATTATTTAATCTTGTGTGCAGATTAAAATAATATCAAAAACATATTTGTTAGTGTATTCTGAGAAATTCCAAAGTGCTAATACAATTAACCAAAAAAAAACTATTACCCATATTCAGATACATAAATATTTAAACTCCATAATTCAGCATATTAAACTTTAATAATAACAAATTTAATAACAAATTGGAGGATGAAGTGCAGTCCAGTTCGGATGCATTGTGTAAAATATTCAACCAATTTCATAGACGGTCTCAATTGTTAGTGGCTCAAAAGTAATTGGACAAACATGAATTTGCTTCTGATTTTACCCCATTTTTCTACCTAACATGGAAGACCAAATATCCAAAACCTGTTCCTGTGAACTCCCCCTATCACTAGCAATGCCCCCCCCCCACACACACACATTAGGAAGTGTAGGTGAAGACTAGTACATGTCTCCTCTGACACATGTGAAGTCTGCAAGATCCTGTAGGTTGTGAGGTGGGGCCTCCATGAGTAGCACTTGGCTTTGGACACCCATGACCCTGTCGTCGGTTAACCTGTCGGTCCTTCCTTGGAGTGTCTTCCTTTTTATAGATACTGACCACTGCATACCAGGAACACCCCACAAGACCTGCCTGATGTTCTGGAGATGTTCTGACCCAGTCTGACTCGGTCCATTTTTCTGCTTTTAACACCTTCATCTCCTTCAATAACTGACTGTTCACTTGCTGACTGATATACGCCCCCTTTTGACAGGATCCACTGGAACCAGGTATTCAGTGTTATTTATTTCACCTGGTGTTAATGTTATGGCTGGTCGGTGTATATAGTTGTATCTGTTGGGCTCGGTGGATTATTGTAAAAGACTAATAGGGGGATGCTGCTAATCTACAGTCAATGGCAACACCTTCAGCACCCAGAATGTTGGTAATAGAGAAGAAGAAGGTCAGGTCTCGGGCCATATTATTTGAGCCTATGTGTGCCGCTGGGCTGGAGGTAATGACCAGTGTTTTCTGCACTCAGTGATTGGTGAGAGTGGTAGGAAGAGGAAGGAAAATGTGCTCGGATATAATTGGTACATTGGTCATGCTACCAAACATCAGAAAGCATTTAGAGGTTGATCAGATTCCCTGTGCTGCCAACAAAGATTCTGGAGAAGCAGCATTGGGCCGCGCTGAAGATAAAGGCACTAACAAGGTAAAAGAGGCTCATTAAGATTTCAGTTTGATTGTGCTCTCTCAGACTCCGGCTGCTGATGGCAAGCAGCATGGCTAGAGATTTGAACCAGATGGGATTTTTTTGTAAGACACTATATGGACCAAAGTTTAGGGACACCTGCTCATTCGTTATTTCTTCGTAAATCCAGCCCATGCCTGACGTTAGGCAGCATGATGCCAAAAGGTTCTTGTCTATCTGCTCCAGAGGGTCCTATTCTACTGGGTAATAGTGGTAGGAAAAGGAAGGAAAAGTGCTCGGATATAATCGGTTCACAGTGATGCCACCAAACATCAGAAGCCGTCTAGAGGTTGATCAAATTCCCTGTTTCCAACGAAGATCACGGAGAAACAGCGTTTTTGCCTTGGGCTAACACTTCACGGTGGACCGTGCTGAGGATAAAGGCACTAACAAGGTAAAAGAGGCTCATTTTGATTTCAGTTTGACATTCAGAGTGCTAACTACACATTACCAGCTCCCAGACAAGGTAAATTGGAATCCTTGAGTTTAATCAAGCATTGATGATGATGATGGCCCTAATAATGGTCGTTGGCTACTCCTCAAAGGTACCTTCAGCAGGCAGCTTGAGCGGCTTCAGCAAGCTTTGGATTTCAAATCTGATTAAGGCCGTAGCTGTAATTAAGCGCTGAGCGTGCTATTGTTCATACAGCAACATCATCAGATTGCCTGTTTGGCTCCACGCCAACGTAGTACACATCTCATCAGTTCCTGCCTGCTGAAGACGACACTGACAGAATCCACACACCACGTCTGGTGCTGCTCAGTAAAGCATGGACTCACGCCGGGCTGGTCGGAAGCGTTTTTGCTTACTGTAAAGCATCATCCTGAGAAGCTGACGAGAGGCACTTCAGTGCTTCTGTCAGAGCCTTGTTTTTATTTCCAGCCAGCCTGTTCACCTTATGTGCCAGAGAAACAAGGGCACCATCGTCTAGATTTGGGGCGTCAAACTCATTCGAGGTAACGGGCCGCATTTCACGCTGTCCAATGTCAAAAGGGGGCCGGACAGATTTTCAACACTGTGTGCATTTCTTTTGGGTCGAGGCGCGAAGTTCTTTGTTAGCTAATAGAGAAGTGAGTATCTTTGGCACCTTTTGACTAAAGGCTTTCTGACTGACTATAAGCTCTGGATTCGGCCTCTGTCCGAGCTATGATATACTTTATAATGCAGTGCCTCCAACTCTACAGCGGGTGAGGACTAGCACGCCTCCTCTGACACATGTAAAGCTAGCCACCACTTCCTTTTCCATTGTTAACAAGTAGGGTTGCAAAGGGGTGGAAAATTTTCGATACATTTCCAGTAAATTGCCGGGAACTTTCCATGGGAACTTTGGCTTGGGAACTTTTGGAAATATGCCAAAATGTAAACTTTACATGGACATTTTGGAAAAGTCTGGGAATTTATTGGAATTAGTAGGAAATATTGGATAATTTAAAGGAACTATATCATACACACTAACGCTGACATAAAGGCATAACTATACAAATAAATTTACCATAGGAATAAACAGGTAATTATGGGAGTTAACAGGAATGAATGGGCATAAAATTGGAAAGCTGAGAAACTTGCTTATAGTTCTTAAAAATATACTGAAGCAGAATCTGGCCAAAGTAATTAGATATGATACCAAAACAGTGGAATAGCAAAGCTGCTCCTCAGTCCCAGGCACATGGCACGTTACACACTGAAGGGTCTGTTGAGACCACACCCCCTGCCTTCACTGCTCATCCCTCCATCACATGTACAGCATATGTCCAGATGATTTCTAGAAACCTGACACTCACCACTACTGTAAGCACACATTTGGACCAAAGGACTGCTTAAAGACAGGTAATATTTTGATGAAGTTCATATGTTTTATTAACAGTAAATCAGAAAAGCTTAATCAGCAAATTCACTACCCGTTAATTCCCATGGTAAATTTCCCAACTTTGAAAATTCCCAGAATTTTGCAACCCTACTAGCTAGCCAGTGCACTTTGAGCAAAGCACAGCCCTCCAGCTTACCTACACCTGTGCTGACCAGGGGTGTCCCACCCTTCCCCAGCAATGAAGATTCTGCTTGGTTTTGCCTCAGAGTTTGACAACTCCCTGTTGTCCCACCTTCAGCTGAAATAGAGACTCTGATTGGTTCTGCTGCGGAGTGCGACTCCTTGTCTCCTTTAGGGAGAATGGATTTCTTTTAATAAGCAGCTGAACTCCGTTGAATAGCCGCCGTTGAGAATTTACCAGTTGGGTCAGATTAGAACCTTTATCAGGCCGGTTCTGGCCCGCGGGCCGTATGTTTGCCACCCCTGATCTGGATGGTTTTGTATTTGATCTTGCGTTGTTATGGTGTTAATTACAGCTTAAGGCTGAAGTTGAGTTTAAAGCTTTTTAAAAAAGCAAATGTTTTCAGCTGCTGGATTTATGAAATATTCACTGTATAATTATTTTTGCACGTAGCATCTGCCTTCATTTGTGTTACTCTGCCATTGCGACTCGGACTGAGAGACTTTAGCCGAATAGAGCAGTGATGAAATCAGCAGAAACTGCTGGAAAGGATATCAGAGGGGGACAAAGGGAATGGATCTGATCCGATCCTGTACTGAATCAAGCCTGAAACAGACTTTGTGTGGAGGAAGAGGGTATCTGAGTAGATTGGACATGATGACATAGTCTTGGATGATGCTCTTAAAGCAACATGAGCAGAAGTAACATGATGAAGTGAAGTGAACTTCCCCTGGGTGTCCAAACGGCAGAGTCGCTTGCTGTCTTCAACAGATGGTACAGTCAGATGTTGGCACCACCAGCTTGAAAACATGGATGCAACCTGCCTTGTCAACAGTCCAGGCTGAATAGCAAAGCTGCTCCTCAGTCCCAGGCACATGGCACATTACACACTAAAGGGTCTATTGAGACCACACCCCCTGCCTTCACTGTTCATCCCTCCATCACATGTACAGTGTATGTACAGATTCTTTTTTAATGGCTGGATGTGTGTTATATTGTTTTTATTAAATTTATTAAACTGTTATTTACGGTATTACATTTATCCCCCCCACAAATTTTGGTGCTTGTCAGCCCCTCGGTATAGCGCCCTCCCCCGGGGCGATTCTAAGCCGCCGCCCACAGGCTCACACGAGGACTTTTGTTGCGTTTTGATGATTGATGTTTGATTCAATGTATCAGTTCAGTGTTTTGTTCATGTGTTTTGATTCAGGTTTATCATGTCTTGTTTAGTTGATGTGTTTGACCTGAGACGGGGGGTACATAAGGAGCTCCTCGCCGAGAATTGGATGTAGGTTCAGAACCTCAAGGTAGCCCGAGACTACTCAGATCGCGGTTTGTTTAGGCCAGTTTGGTCCACTAGCGGACCTTCTAGAAACCTGACACTCCCCACTACTGTAAGCACACATTTGGACCAAAGGACTCCCCTAAAGACAGGTAATATTTTGACGAGGTTCATATTTTATATTAACAGTAATCACATTTAAACATTTAAGCAAATATTAAGGTGTAATCTCACAGTTGCTCGCTCTCTGGTAAATCAGAAAAGCTTAATCAGCAAATTCATTACCCGTTAATTCCCATGGTAAATTTCCCAACTTTGAAAATTCCCAGAATTTTGCAACCCTACTAGCTAGCCAGTGCACTTTGAAGATGAAGATTCTGCTTGGTTTTGCCTCCGAGTTGGACCTGAAGCTGTGTATAAATGTAAAAGACCATTAGGACGTTGGCGCTAATCTACTTTAAGTGGCAACCCACCTTCAGCACCCAAAATCTTAGTAATCGAGAAGGAGGAGGAATGTCCGATCAGGAGTTGGACTATATTACTTAGAGCTTATATGTGCAGCCTGGAGTAAAGGTAATGACCAGTGTTTTTTTTTAACTCCATGTTAGATTAGAGTGATGGGAAAACGAAAGGTAAATATGCTCTGATATAATTGGTTAATGTTTTTCTTCGCCATCAGCCATTGTGTCACCAGTCCAGGCTGGTGGAGGTGGTGTAATTATGTGGGCAGTATGTTCTTGGCCCACTTTGGGGCTGTTAAGACTAGTCATCTCTTGAATGCCACAGCCTATTCGAGTATTGTTGCTGACCATGTGCATCCCTTCATGACCATAAATTACCCTGGTCTTCTATCGGCTACTTCCAGCATGATGATGCACCATGTCCCAAAGCAGAAGCCCTCTCAAACTAGTCCCATTCACATTCACACCATGAGCTCAGGGTTCTTCAGGGTTCTTTCCAGTCCCTGGGAAGCCAGCAGAACATATTCAGGATGCAGTAGAACAGGAAATGCTTCTGAAAGATCTGCAGAATCTTGTCAACGTGGACCAGAATCTCAAAGGAATGAGTCCAACATCTTGTGGCGTGCATGCCAGAAAGAGCTGAGGCTGTTCTGATTAGAGCTCTGAATGGAGCTCTAATAATAAAGACAAAACAAGCATGACCTCTCAAGAGTGAGAGAAAGAGAGACTGGGAGAGATAATGTGGGAAATAAAGCTCTGCAAATGCATCCTCTTCCTCCTCAAACCACCTTTTTCTCTCTTCCATCTCCTAACCCGCTGACCCAGCCTCTATTTTCCTCCCTGTACCAAATGTATTTTCTCAGAGAAGAGCCGGCCGCTGCTTCTTTAGTGCATCGATCTGCAGCCGTGCACATATTCTCAGCAACGCCGGAGAAGACCTTCAGCCTTTTATGTCCATGTGGCAAAAATATCCTGTAGACTCTCCTCAGTTCCTCGTGGCGTGCAGACGCTGATGCCGGAGTTTTCAATCTGTTGGGCAGCGAGATCGCCGCAGGGTCCAGGATTGTTGATTTGTGAGGTAGGAGGTTTAAAACCGCCTTCAACAATCATTAGAGTCATTAGGCGGGCTGTCCGCGGGGTCAGACCCGTATATAATGAGCGTGATTTAACCTGGCTGCCGAGGCTTCTGCCTGACTTCGGGTAAAACATCCAGTCTGGCTCCTCTCTGAGAATCCTAATCAGCTCGTGCTGTCTGTCTTTTCAGACAGAATCCAGAGGATCTCTGTCTGAGTCTCTCTCTTCCCTTTTCTGTCTCACTCTTTCTGTCTCGTCTCTCATCCTCTTTTTGCCGGACCTCTAGATTAGCTACTGACTGACTGACTCTGTGAGTGACTGATGAGCCTTGTTAAAATGTGCATGTGCAGGAACTGCCTCTTGTTTGCCAAAAGGACATTTTGTGCTACTGACAGTCTGAGGACAACATTTAGCCACAAAGCTAACTAGTCCATGTGCTGCTGACAGGAGATGTAAGCTCAGGTTGGGCCTCTTGCTTGACGTATGATTGTAAGGGGAAGTGGTGTAAAGACATGCTGTGGCATTCATGTCTGTGTCAAAGTCTGTAGCGATTCGTGGCATTAGGAACTGTGGCATTAGCAGCAAGCCTTCCAGACCACGCTACTTTGATGTTAGCACCCCTACTGGATCAAACTCCAGCCTCGCGCAGCTACTCTGCCAGGCTGAACGGTGGCTGGTGCTAAAGTTCACTGAAGATTTCTAAGGGGGGCTGAAAACTGGCAGGCACTCTTAAACTGTGCAGGCAGAAATTTGATAATATTACTAGAGAACTAGTAATATTACTAGTTCCCAAACTAAAATGAAAGCCTCTCCCAAAACCAAAACTACTCCCAGACCAAAACCAAAACTACTCCCTAAACCAAAACCTCTCCCCAAAC